>NC_050177.1:33783803-33911303 GCF_008315115.2 Sander lucioperca
GATGTCAGAAACGCTGATAAAAGGGGTTGGTGATGTAATGTAATGGATGCTGGTGTTGACGATGGTCATTGTTGATTATATTGTGTCAACTTTGTAGGCTGATATGCACTTTTTCCTACCCTATGTAGGTTACTTTGATGCTGCTATCCATGCACCTTGTACTGGTATTTATTTGTCCTTGTACTGTTACGGTTGTGTTCCAGTTGGACTGTGTGTAGAACTTGTTTTTATGTGTCTTGTATGTGTTTATGCACACCTAATCGCCCTTCGGGGACACAAATAAAGTTGAAGTTGAAGTTAATATTCTAAAAGCTGACTTTAACTACAACCAAAGTCATTTTCTGATAAGATACTTGCACTTTTACTCAAGTATTGCCTTCATCTACTTTATACAATACTGGTTATGATACACATATATCATCATCATATTACCATAGCCCTTGGTAGCTTTCATCAACAAAGGAACAGGTGCTCTGCCAGTGAAGTCGTCTGCTTGGTCTACCAGGGCCTCCTTTACAGCATCATACCCCACCAGGACCACGACGCGCTGACGGCCCAGGTATACGGTCATCACAGGGCCATAGCTTTCACTGAGCTGGACGTTAAACAAAGCAATACGTGTACATGCATTTAATTCTTGTACATCCAAGGAACAAGCCAAAGTAAACATATCCAGTGCACTAATGCAGATAATAAACAGCTACCCTGTGACTCACAAACAATATATCTATGTTTTTCACAGGTATAAAATACAAATTACATTGAAGAAATACAAAATACATGAGAGGGTGTGGTAGAAACCTGTAAAGCAGGTTTTCCTCCCATCCCGGAATGCCGTGTGGACTAGTCATACCCTCCTCCACAGCGCCGTGAAAGAAGGTCTGGCAATGCAAGACTGCCTAATCATTAAATGTACATTTTCAGTCCACAAAATAACTCGGGATGTTTTATACAAAAGGAACATGGACATTTTCAGCCTGTCTCGTTGGATAATATTATGTAAATGTGAACAAAATAATATTTAAAAGTATAAGGTAAATCGTTTTTTTTTTATATATTTTGTTTAAAGGTTTGAAGAATGTGGATGTCAAAGATAGTCAATAACTGCAACTTGAAAAAGTGCAGTTTGGTGTAACAATTTTGGAATGAACTTTTTCTGCAGCAGCAATATTTTGGATAGGTATGGACAGATCTATATCGAAATTTTAAATTAAAAAACATCAGCAAATGTAGACGTACAGCACGGAATATATCTCACACACCACAGCCAAAACGGACCACAGAGGTAGGCTATTATGTCATTTACAGGCAAAACAGATGCATATTATCACAGACTAGGAAACACATTTGTCAACCTTTCATTCTCACCTTTAGCATAGTTTTAAATGGAGCTTTTTTGTCCATCTGCAGTAGGTTTCCTATGATTGGCAGAGCCAACGGTCCTGGAGGTAAACAGATGTGTTTACGACTCTTCAGGCTAAATAGCCACATCAAAGCCATGATAAACCCCGCTAAAATCAACGTGACAAACAACTCCATAATGCAACACGAAAATAATATAAAACTTTGTCCTCTGCAGTTGACTACACTAAATGTCTAAATATGTGAAGAGATCAGCTGTGCAACTGCGTAGGCTGCTGCAGTCAAACTTCGGAACTTCTGAAGCAGGAAGGGAAACAGAGGTTACCTGGAATATAACTCCCGTTCTGTGAGTAAGAGCACAGCCTGTCCAGTCTCTGCAGCTGGTTAACAGTCTGTGATTTTGGACTTCAGACAGAGCAGTGCACTAACAGGATCTCAGTTGTTTTCAAATTATGAATTTAAAACATAAACATCTGGCTAATAATCTGCATTAGCTAGGCTACTCTGCTTTGCTGTTGTGTTTTGTGAAATGTTAAAGTGATTTGTGAAATTATGTTTTGTTTTCCGAAATGTTAAAGTGTTTTGTGAAATGTTGAAGTGTTTTCTGAAATGCTTTCATGTTTTGACCTTCAGGGCCACCGTACTTCTATTTAATTAATGGTTTGAATTATATTTGCTTGTTTATTTGTTTGTTTGTTTGTTTGTTGGGAAAATAAACACTTTCACATAAAAATGCATTACCATATTGTTATAAATCTCAATGCCTTATGAAATGTTCCTTTATGTGTGAATTCCATAGACTGTTAATATTAATACTAATATACAGTCTATGGTGAATTCCCCTACTTATAATGCGTAGTTTGTCTCCCCCTTGAGGAGTTCTGAGTAATGACAACAACACTGCCAAACAGTATATACAGTAAAGAAGTTAAAATAAGCACAACCTAAACATCTACAGCAGGAATATTGCAGTAACGTATTTAAAAGTCTTGGTTTTGTAGGAAATTGCAACAATGCAAAGGTACAAAATGAAATGGGTTTTTTTTTTAAACACAGTCTTACTGTAGGTGGTTTTTCCAACCCTATTAAAAATGGGTAAAGGTCCTTGTTTGATAGCTCTTTTTCCAATAACATTTTATGTAGAATCACAGAATATGTAATATAAAGAAAATACCTACCTAACAGGTATATAGGACATGATTCATCCACAGCAGGAAGTCATTTCTTGCCATTTGTATGTATAGCTAGTACTTTTATGGTAGTAATACCATATTGTAATACCAATACTTTTTATTGCAGTAATACATTTATTTTTGTTGTTCAGGAAAGCAGTTCAAATTAACACAGGAACCAATAATTGATTCAAATATATACAAAAAGACAAATATAGACCTATGAAAAGACAACCAAAGCAAAGTACAAGAAGAGGATTCATAATGATGCTGTTTCTTACATTTTGAGTCTGCTGTATCAGCCAGGTAACAGCAAACATCAACCTTACCACGCACATTGCTGTGTCACAATAAAGCACTGTATGTTGTATATGTATGGTGTATAGTTATCCTTGTGAGTGGCTCAGAGTGCTTCAAGCGATGATAGACTGTCTGAGTGGAGCTCCTCTTCTCACCGTGGCGTGGCGATGATCTGGTACCTGCGAGGAACATTGGCAAATCTGCTGTACTCTGGAATGAGGTTTATACTGTCTGGGCCTTCGGTGCAGGAAAAGGTGAAATTCTGCAGTAGTGACACCAGGAAGATAAAAAGCTCCATACGAGCCAGAGACTCGCCAACACAGGCTCTCTTCCCTGTGAAGAGACACAATAACAAACAAAGCAGTGTATGATTAAAAAAAAGAATTGCTTGTAATTGTAAAGGGGCAATGGGTAAGTAAGTACAAAATGACCCGTTATTAGTCATGGATAAATCACACTCACATACAAAACGATTACATAAAACACATTCATATGAGGTTGATAATGAACTAGCTGAGAACTTTTCTTTTACCCGCCGCAAATGGCAGGAAAGCAGGATTTTTCTTAAAGTTGTCGTTCTGGTCCAGGAAGTGCTGGGGGTTGAAGGACCAGGGAGTCGCCCACTGCTTTTCATCTTTCAGCACAGAGTGCAACAAGGGAATGATCACAGTATCCTATGGAGACAAGATATGATGTTAGTGTAGGCTAATAATGCATTTTTTTCTCTCATGAATATGATATATTGGGATCGACAGTACCTTGGGGATTGTGTAACCCCTGAAAGAGATGTCCTGGAGTGTGTAGTGAGGAAGGCTGAAAGGGACGATGTCCAGAAAGCGCTGCACCTCATGAATGACTGCATCTGTGAAGGGGAGGGACTTCCTGTTCTCCATGCTGGGACAACAGCCTTGTCCAATCACAGAGTCAATCTCTTGCTGTATTTTCTCTGTGCAGGAAGAAGTATTGCCACTCTGTTATTAGGCAGATACAGGATTATTCAGTTCTTGACCATTATGTAACTGGTAAAATAACTAAGATTTCTGTGTTTGTTGTCAGAGTACCTACCTTGTATGTTGGGGTATTTGATCAGCACACTGAGGCCATATCTGATGGTGCTGCTGGTAGTTTCTGTTCCAGCCATGAATAGATTCAAAACCGTACAGACCAAGTTGTCATGGTGGAACTCAGTTGTGGGAATGTCCTTTTCCTGAGAGGACAAAGTGTTAAAAGTGCGATAAGACACACAACATTTTAAAAATAAACTTCAAGCAGCAGGTGACTGAAGCCCACTCGGGCTTTTATTTTCTTAAAATTGGATCATTTGAATAATATATTATTATTATACTATATATTATAAATGGTTTTATTCCAGAAATGAGATCTTCCCAAGCTACACCAAGAAAAACATTCTTAGCAGCCAAGGTAACGCTTATTTTAATGGAGACAAAGGAGAAACTCCAGGATGAAAGTTGGTCTCGCGTCCCCCTAAACAAAACAAATGATCTTTTCCAACCTGATTGATTCGGATGAGAAAGCAGTCAATAAAGTCCCTTGGGGAGCTGGGATCCAGTGTCTCTTTGTGATCTTGGATCTTCATGCTGATAAACTCTTTCATCTCCTCAATCTTTTTAAAAACTGTGTGATGGTGGCCAGGCAGATGCTCCATGAGCCAGGGAAAAGTGTTGTACATCTGTGGGAAGGAAGCACACAGCACACTGCAGCTTTGTTTCTCAGGAGATAGTAAAAAATATATGTTGTATATGATACAAGGACACCATGTAAAAACCAGATGGTGGCTCCCACCTCTGCTTACCTGACCCATAGGGCTGCTAAGGAACTTTACAACCTCAGATACAATGTTGAGGATGTGCAGAAACTTCTTGTCTTCATAACTGAAGCGTTGGCCAAACACCAGGCAGCAGATCACATTAGACACAGTGCGGCTCAACAAGAATGTAGGGTCAAATGGCTTACCTGGAGCAGTGGATGAAAACACAGTTGGACTTATTAATTTTTTTACAGAGGACTATTTATCCCTGTACGTGTTCACAATTGCCTGGCCATTGAAGCTGATTGTGATTGTGATTCTTTGCTGGAGTTTAAACGGTGTGAAGCTGACTTTGGACATTTTAACAACCTGCTGTTGACCTGGGAGAAAAGTTTCCATCTTTAAACAATAATTTTGGTTTATCAAAACTTGGATCCTGTCATGTCAGTATTTTTTAAATGCCAGAAACATTAGCTTGGAAGTTATCTGGGTTTTTAGACTGGTTCCTAGGTGACAACCTTTTTAATTTTAGACACTTCATTCAATCATTAACTTTTATTGATCAATATAAAATGTAAAAACATTCAATAAAAGTATTCATTAAATTCACAATAATAAGTTGATTGCCTCTAGTGAGAAAATGTACTGCTATTGCTTTGACATTACTCTAGTATTAAGCAAAACTGCTGCTGTTGGTAATGAGCGAAACAAGCTACAATGTAAGTTATAGGGCAATTGTGCACCTTCCATTTACATTCACAAAAGTGCTCGTTTTGCCACTGACAGGTTCAGATTATTATTCTAAGTGTCTGACAACATTATGGAAAGGATTTCTAAGGAGGTCAACCTTTCTGTTAAAGACTAAGATCCTTTTTTAAACATAAAAACATCTGCGAAATTGCGTTCACTAAAGCCACCAGACTCCATGTAAATAAACAGTAATTTTAGCATCGTAAAATACACTTCATTCAAAGTTGACAGAAACTAAATAAAACTATGAAAAGCTGTTTTTTTTTTTTAACAATCACAACTCTAGTTTTGGTTATAATAAACACATAGTTAATTGATGTGAAAATGTGTGGCTCTATACATGCTAAAAGTATATATATTTTTTTTAAATGGAGCCTGGTGGGTTTAGCACTAGCAATCTCAGAGCTGTTTCTGGTTTAACAAAAAGGTCCTAAAGAGGTTTTAAAAAGGCCTATCTCTATAGGGATCCTTTCCATAATGTTGTCAGACTTATAATAACAATCTGAGCCTGTCGCTGGCAAAAACAGCACTTTTAGTGGACAAAATTGACGATGCACCTTTGCCCTATAGGATTACATTGCAGCCCGGTTTGCGGCTGCTCACAGCATTCTTGCTTAATACTGAACCAATTTCAAAGATTGTAGTTCCCATCAGTCACTTACACATAAAGTGACTGAAAATAGGGTCCAGGTTGAAAAAAAAAGAAATTACCCTTTAACTTGACAGATTATGCAGCAACCCTCTTTCACATCAACCACTTGTGAAATATGTGCTCTTAGAACATCAGTTAAAAACACACCATTAAATGTGTCTATGCGGCCCCTCAAGTGTTTGCTTTCCTCTTGGATCCACTCTTCCATCCCCTTGCGTCCCATACCAAAGTCTCTCAGCGTTGTCAGTGTGAAACGTCGCAATTGGCGCCAGCGATCCCCATTACTGATCCCCAAACCTGACAAAAGAAAATGTATGCTTTTTGACCAACTAGGCCTACATACAGAGACATGCAAGCAGGAAACCATTGAAAAATCACTACTCGCTTGACAGAGATGACAGATTTGAAATGTCTTACCGTAGCCCTTGGTAACTTTGACCAGAAACGGCAGTGGCCCTCTGCCTGTGAAGTCATCAGCCTGGTCCACCAGAGCCTCCTTCACTGCGTCATATCCCACCAGAACAACCGTCCGCTGCCAGCCCAGGTACAATGTCATCACAGGACCATAGGTTTCACTCAACTAGAAAAGACGTGACTAGTTAGGATAATAAACACAGTTTTATACAACCTTAAATCAATGTGTTAAGTGCAAAATACATTCTCACCTTGAGAAAGCTTTTAAAAGGTGCATCTTTTTGCAGTTGTGGCAGGTTTCCTATGAGAGGAAGTGGAACGGGTCCTGGAGGCAAACGATACTTCCTAATGTTTTTGACTCGAAATAACCACACCAGAGCTAAGATTAGCCCTGACAAGATCACTGTTGCAAAGAAGTCCATAATGGTCTTTACACTTCGTCTTCTTGACTCTTCGCTGGTCGACAGATGTCTCTTTTATACTCCCTTTGTGTTTATTTTAAACAGGGAGTTGCATTAGGCCATAGGTGAGCCATGTGACTCTCCTGTTTACCTACACCTTCACCTGATCATTGATTTTCATTGACTAAAAGCCAGCGTTGACTGATGATGACACAGCAAACATCTGACTTTAATTATATAAATAAAAGTTGTCTTTCTCTTCCCCAAGGTTGATTTAGAAGAAATTGGCAGAAATGAATAAAAGTGTTTCAAAGTTAATTTCAAAACCCAGAAGCTTTAACTTTGGGGTATGTTTTGTCATGCTGACATTGTTTTAAAAATGAGAAACCTGGAGAAGGCCATTATTCTAGTTAGATTTACATGCAATATTTCACTAAAAGATTGATTGAATTAATTTGATGATTAGAAATACACTATATGTCTGCACAGCAAAAGTTACAATTATTGCGGTATACACAAACTGAAGGCTCGGGGCTCATTGCCATACAATAAACAACACAACACAAAGTCCTTACAGCAGCTACCATGCACGCTGCACTGATGTCTGAGTGGAGCTTCAGCATGTTAACTGGTTATGTAATATATTCTATGTTTATTTTGCATGCCATCAGAAAGAGATAAGGATTATATCATGTGGCTGAAAAGAGAGGGATAAATGTGCTGAGCAATCCAACACAGCTTTTACACTCTTTTTTAATTTTGAGTGCAAACCCATTGCTTTATTTAGGCTATTTGGCCACAGCTAGTTTTTTAGACCAAATTTGAAGAAAGAATTTAAGGACCAATAGCACTCACAATGAATATGAATAAAATTCAAAACATTTTAGAAGACAGTATTGAGCAGGACCTTTATCCACCACATGCAAAAGACTGTAGAGAAATCACCGTTGACATTGATTAGAGATTTAAACACCCCTTTTGTTAGTCCTTGGTAGCATTGAGTAAAGTCTGCATTTGCACTCTGCCACAAAGTCACCCGCCTGTTCCACCAGGGCTTCCTTGACTGAATAACAGGTCCACTGCCAGTCCAAGTTAAATGTCAGCACATGGCCTGTGGGTTTCACTGAACTGGATCAAGATATGATTTGTCAGACTGCAGGATCCATTCATTGATTTACACAACCTTAAACCCCAGTGGAAACTGCAACTAATGGATAGCCTAAATGTGACAGATTCCCTATACGAGAGTACGTCCAGTGGAACATTTTTCTCTTGTTTTCATATTGAACAACCAAAGCAAAGCTGAGATTAGCCCTTCCAACATCACTGTAAATTACAGAAAGTCCAAACACACTCTCTGCACTTTGTATTCTTGTTATCTCCTTGTTAGTATCTCTCATACTAAATTACTTTTTGTCAGTGGCTAGCTTTATATTTTAATTATTGCTTGTTTACAGGAAGCAATAGTAAAGTTTAACAGGAAGTTGGTAGGCGGGAGGTGATCAGAGATGTGAATAGTATGACATTAGCATGGTGTTAAAATATCTCAAATCTAAGCACAATATCAACTTGAAAAAAACCTATTAAAACTAGATTTGAACTTTGAAACTTATAAAACTTTGAAGATAGAGCTGCAACACCCACACCATTTGTTTTGAATATATGCATCAGTTGTGCATATTGGTTCATAACACATTTGAAACTGAATTACAAGCCCACCCAACTTGTTTCTTTCAGGGGCAGAGAACCAGGGTAGTTAGCTGTTTTGCCTGGTTGGCAATCATGTCAATATTGAGCAACAAGGCTTTGACGTATTGCACAACATTCGTAATAAACAGCCATGTTTGCGGCAAAAAATGAATTAAAATGATCAAAAATGACTTCTAAGCAAAAATATAAGGAAGGATATCAATGATATATTTTTATCTGTGTGATGAAATAAAAAAAATCTTCTATTATGGCATCATGATCTCTGGGTCAGTTGAGACTTTTTTTTGCATGTGACAAAGGAAGACAGCCAGAAGTCATGTGCAGTTGTTCCATCAGGTCCTCTTTTCACTCACATGCACAAATTCACATTCAGCACAGTGGTGTAGTCTATGTGATACGCAAGTATAGGCAGTATAGCCACTAAGAAAGCGCCAGGATTTCCATATACCCACTTAAAAATGTGCAATGACACTCAACAACATACTTTCTATTATATTTTTGATATATTTTGAATTGTCATCTGTGTTTTTCTTCTTCACATAGGCTAAATAAAGGTATTTTCACCGAAAAAAATGGTGCATAAAAGTGTATCCGAATGCAGGAAATGAAGTCTTTGACGCTCAAAATAACCCTGGGGGAGGACAACCAGACCCCCCACTATGATATGCCCTCCCCCCTCCCCAAAAGGCAGATTCTGGACCATATATATAGGCCAATATATTTGTATACAGTACAGTATATATACCCACTACAATACATTAGACTACACCACTGATGCAGCACATGAGCTATAAACCCACAGAGATTATTTTTTTGCTGTGCAACACAATCTCAGATAAGCACACACAGCTGTTCAGGCTCTGCATATCCCTCTCTTGTGCAAATCTGCTTCATCATCCCTCCTATCCAAACCTTGGCCTGCTGTGTGCACTGCTGCTCCAAACCAGCCAGCCAGCAAACAGCAGATGGATGTAAAGAGAAAGATAAGATAATTGTGACAGCAGTATTTATTAAGACTTCAACTTTGGACTGCATTTCATGTAAAATACTAGTATGGTGGCGGGTAATGGGGGTGATTTCTGAACGCAGGACAAAAGGAAATCAAGCAAAGTGCCAATGGAATGGAGAGAAAGTGGATGAGGAGAAAATATTCACAAAGAACAAATGTTTAAAAAAGTATAAAATGAACACAAAGATGAGACAAACAGCGGAGAAACACAACTGTTTAAATTTCCCTATAAACGTCTGTGTCGCTGTCTGGAATCATTGCACAGCTGCACTCAGTTAACCTCAAGCCGTCCTGTGGCATGGAAAGACTGATACAACACAGACAGACAGTGTTCAGAGGAGTCAGGATCATGAATGATTTACCTGAGGAGCATGGGCATAAAGCCAGGAAGAACACCTTCATTCATTTATAAATTAAACAATAGGACGCATAGATAACAAACAAATGATTAACTAATGACAATGCCCTTATAATATAAAGGAATACCAAAACAAGGATTTTAAAGAGAAGATAAGATCTTTCAAACTGTTCTTTTCTCTCTCTCCCTTTCTGATCAAAACTAAAAAGCAAATCCTCCACAGTCAAATGCATCAAAGTCGGAGTCTCCTTCAAAGTCGAAGCTGTTGAAGTGAGGGGAGTCGACATCCTGGCTGCAGGCGTGGAAGGAGCCGCCTGCTGGGAGCTCGGAGAAGCCCCCTGTGCCATGGGCGATCTCTGGGGCTCTGCTTGCAAGGGGAGAGGAAGGGGAGGAGGAGTTGATGTAGCCCAGAGCAGATGAGGCCGCTGCCCCTCCCATCAGCAGGCACACCGCCCTCACCGCCCGGGCATCGCTGCTGTTGCCATGGCGAAGACAATCTGACATACGATGAGGGGGGGCCACAGAGACACTGCGCAGAGACCGCCGTGGTCCAATGGCTGTAGAAGTCATTTGAAAAATAATATCAATAATATATATTTAAATGGATGATTGTTTCAGTAAATACACCAAATTAAGGATTTATCCAGATTTCGGTTATTTTCCATGTGTAAGCAGAAAACTAATTGCTACGTGTTAGCCATAAAAACTTTACTGTATATTGCCAACCATCTATCCAGCTGCAGCCTGTGTGTTTGATCTCTAGGCTTTGCGCTTACGGTTCTCCCACAGCTGAGAGAGCACACACTGTAGCCTTACTTAAAGGGATACTTTGACGATTTTAATCCAGCTCTGTGTCTCTTATTTATTTTTAAGATGATTCTTTTTGGCATTTTAGGCCTTTATTTGACAGGACAGCTTAGACATGAAAGGGGAGAAAGGTGGGAATGAGTGCAGCAAAAGGCCGCAAGTTGGAATTGAATCCACGGCCACTGCGGCGAGGACTGAGCCTCTGTACATGGGGCGCACGCTCTACCAGCTGACTACCCCGGTGCCCCCTCTGTGTCATATTTGGGAAAACATGTTCATCGCTTTGATATGTGTCACATTTAGGAAAACAAAAGCTGCAAAAAAAGAACAGTTACACAAATTGAGAAATGCTCTCAGTTTGTCACGGTCAAATTTCTCTAAAAACACTTAAAACAGATGAACACATACTTTTAGGTGGTAGCCTTTTACCAGTAATTGATAAATACACTTCTGTGTGTTTCTTTATGTCACAAATTTGTGAATATTTCTTAATTTGCTTGCGTTTAGTTTAAATGTAACACATTTTTCTACATGCATCCTGTTGTTTAAGTAGTGAAAATAACCCACATTACTTTGCATTGAGCTCTCTCAGCCACCATACTCTACCCCCTAATATAGCTTTAAGTTGTGAGTTTTTACATTTGGATGATCTGATAGCGGACCTTGGTTTTGGCCTCTGTCTCTGAAGGAGCCTCCCCGCTCAGCGACTCGAGACAGAGGAGGAGTACCCTCGCCAACCCTGGGGGACCCAGGGTCTTTATCACTGGAGGAGTCGGGCAGGGGGTCTCTGTCGGTGATGCAAGGAGTGATGCTGCGCTGTCTCTGAAGGGTCAGGGGTGACATGACACCCTTAAAAAATGAGACAAACGCAAGGTTATTATATCACAAAAATACACTAACAGAAACACAGAAGCCTCACATATGAAAACACCCAATTCAATTCCTTTGCATGTTTGTAGATATTACATGTTTTTAAGAAAGCTATATTTTCAGGTATTATTAAACCTATGTATAAAGTAAGTACACTACTAGAGATGAGAGGTGAGTGGTTGAGATGAAGACATGAAAATTAGGCTGAATGGATGAAGCAACAGTAGGACCAGACTCAGGTCAAAAATGCCGACTCACCTCTCTCACTTTCCTGATCATAGTCAGCCACAGACTGTGAAAGGTAAAATGACGAGTCATTATTTTAGAACCAGATCCAGGCCTGTAGATTCTTATTGCAACACAAGAGAAAGTGCATAAACATGTCTGATAGTAAGTGGGACAAAGGAGACCTAAATTCCAGCATGTGTGTATGCGGGTGTGTCAATTTGTCACCATGTGCAGTTAACATCAGATAATGAGTGGGGCAAAGGAAATTCCAGTGTGTGTGTGTGTGTGTGTGTGTGTGTGTGTGTGTGTGTGTGTGTGTGTGTGTGTGTGTGTCAATATGTCACAATGTGCAGTTTACATCTAATAATGAGTGTAGCAAAGGACATGCGTTTGTGTGTATTTTTGTAAGAGAGAGAGACCTACTTGCAGTCATCAGGGTTGTCAGTGAGAAGCAGTAGGAACTTGTTCTGCGGCAGGATGAGGGCGAAGCAGCAGTCCCTCCGGCCCCCTGGAGGTAACTTGGGCAGGTCAAGGATTTCTCGTCCCTCTGCAATCGACTCACAGTTGGTTTGTAGTGCTACCACCTGGTCTGGAGGGGAATCGGCATCACGGCACACAAACAGGCTTCCCTCCAGGGTCAGCACGAGGTACTTTTCCTTCCACTGCTTGAACATGAAGCCCCCTGCAGCAAAAAAGAAACAGAGAGAGGCATGTCTGTAGGAGGTGGAGTTTAGTCTACGTGTCTTTGCTTTTGAGTCAGATAATGCAGTTATCTTGGATGATATATGGTGAGAGCGACAGAAGGTTAACAGTATACTGTAGATGAAAATAGATGTGAAAATCTAAAATCCGAGATTTTGTTTTTGTCAAACAGGACTAATATTCTACGAAACCCTGAGAGGCAATATCTTTTTTTTCTTCTGGTGATCCATTTTCTAAGCCTGATCCAAATAGTTCTCTCTTGTGTTTAGGACTTCCGAACAGGTGAACAGGTTTCATATGTGTTACTTTTTTTCATCTTTAGCAGGTGTTTTATGTTTGTTGTTGTAATACTCATTTCGGCCACACCAAGCTGAACCCATGTTCTGTTCTACACAGGACTAAAAGCATTAATGTTTCCTCCCAGGTATGTTTAATTTCTCCATGCACAAGGTACATATATTGTGTTAGCAAGTTATGTCATATAGCTGCCATGTCTCTCTTTTGACCAGAAATGTATTTTAAAATCACATGACTGACATTAATGCCTATTTAGAGCCATAGTTTAGAATAGTGGCTCTTCAGCCTCTCGTGGCCGAAATGAGTATTACAACAACAACAAACACACAAAATTCCCCTGCCAAAACTTTTTGTTGTTTTCACAGATGAAAAAAAAATCTTCCTGGCAAAACATTTCCTCCCATCTGTTTCGCAGATGAAAACCTGTTCGCTTGTCATAAGCGAAAAACAATTTTTTTCTTAGAAAGTTAGAAAGTAAGAAGAGAGATTATCCTATCAAAACCATGTTTTCATCTGTACTTAAGTCAAAAACACAGGAGAGAAAACAATTTAGATTAGATTTATAAAATGGATCCCCAGAATGTTTTTTTCTCACTCGCCTCTCAGGGCTTCCGTAGTCTACAGCTATATATTTGAAGCTGTAGGCACAGTGGGGTTTGAGCTAGATGCTAACGCTAGCATGACAACATGCTCACAATTGACAATGCCAACAGGCTGATGGTTTACAGGTATACTTTTGATTATTTACCACCTAGTTCTACATTTGCTAATTAGCACAAAACACAAAATAGAGCATAGGCTGAACATCAGTTTTGCAGGTATTAAAATATATTAGATAAATAAAAATGTTGGCCTGATGAAGAAAAGTCAGAGGATCACCAAAATCATTGTGATTTATCCTCCTGGGACCATGAACGTCTGAACCAAATTTGAATGACCAAAAGTTGTTGAAATATTTCTGTCTGGACCAATGTAGTGAACCGACTGACAGACAAGCATTTACATTCATAGAGCTGCTAGCACGGCTAATAACTATCAATCATCTTTGAAATTACCTTGTGTCTTTGTGACTGACCCAACCCTCCCGCCATTAGCTGTTATTCACTTTTGTTCAGTATAAAAAACACCTGAAAAAACATTTTGAAATGTTCAGTTCTTGTCGAGTCCTCCTTTAGTTGTTTGTGTGTTGATTCCATTTTTTGAGGCTGTGATTTGGACTGCAGTCTATTAAAAGGTGAATTAAATCCAGTCCAAATCATGAATACATATTGGAGAACTATTATGATACAATATTATTACAAATACAACAACATACAGTACAATACAATACAATAGTACAAACTACAGCCTCTGCAAATGACCTTAGAGCTGAATAATCACGTCTGTCAACAACAATCAAAAATAACATTTGTAAGATAAGATTAGATAAGATAAACCTTTATTATCCCTGTTGGGAGATTCAGGTGTCTTAGCAGCAACAGCAGTGAGAATGAAACACAGGAGAAGTACAAATAAGAGTAAGAGTCAAGGACATACCAAGATAAAGTAACGCCTAACTGATTAAGAAAAATGTTATCAAAAACTATTTACATGCAAGAAAAGCAGCACACTATCAAAAATGAAGCTAAGTAGAAAGTAAGTCACGAAAAAGTCAAAGGAAGTAGAAATACAGGAGAGCTGATGGGCAGCCACTTGCAGCGGCACCAGGCACAATGATGTAGAAGTTTAGAGGTTATAGTACACTAAACAAGAGGAAACTGCCAGACAATTACCTGTAAAAATTTTTATGTTGCTTTATAAATGTCATATCCATATACCCAAGTAAGGGCTTTTCTAAACCTGAATATAAAAAATGACACAATGACAGAAACAAGCAAATGGGGGAGGGGGGGGGGGGTCTTAAAATAACTTAAGAAATGTAAACTAGACAGATTTCAGAGCAGCATTAAGTGTGACAGTTACATGTGAGTAATTATAACTCTACTATAAATAAAACCTATTTTTGAAATGTACTGCGAGTTTTCAGGGCAGGCACCTATGATGGCGTTAGATTGTAAGTGTCCCAGACAGCCGTCCATTGTTTAATAATGATAATAGATGGAGAGTACATGTTGATGGACAGGAAGAATTGGCTCATATTCTCCATAGAGGGGATTAAAGATGAACAGGTTGGTTTTGCAAAAGGGGGGAGAGAGAAAGAGAGAGAAAGTTATAGGAGCTTAGAGGAACTGCCTGTTGAAACATTGAAGTGCTAACAACATTATAGATTGGACATTATAAAACATTAGGGTATTTTACTCTTATTAGTCCAGAGTTAAGAGAGAAAGATAATAAAAATGTTCTGAACTGAACTGCTGACATTGCTTGTAAACTGTATCTTCTGCCTCAGTCCCCTGGGCCACCATGACGCACGCCACTAGTGCACTAATAATGGAGATATAAAACAGATGAAACATAAGCACAAAGACATGAGACATTGGCTGAGTCCTGAATCCTGACTTGGCTTTGGAAAACAAACATCTCGTCATTCTGTAAAAACACATCTGGGAGCGATTATATCACACAAAGTGACTCTTAGATTCATATCACTCATCTTTAGAGTTGGAGTGTTGATCTGAGACAGTATTCCTCTTTACTCATTGTTAAGTCTACTGCTGTTCTCAGAGTAATTAACACCAAATGTGTGTTACTTGGGAGGGGAAATAGTTCAAGTCTAAATTCAGTATTGTCACATTTGTGTCATTTTGTCAACCAAAGACATGAGATCATTCAAAAAGTATAATAATTTGCTTTAATTTTGGCTGTCAATAATGTTGGATACCCATTTCAGATCAAAACTCTCTACATGGTCCAAATAATGACATCAACTGTTACCATTCACTGTCTGCTTATCAGATTATATACAGTTTAAAACAAACAAACAACACTGCAAACATAGCTAACTCAGATATCAAGGAGAAACTGCAGTCAAGGTGGATAGGGGGCGTATTTAAAAATAATAACAAAAAAAAACTGCACATAAAGTAACCCACAAACATGAAGCAAATAACAATCAGACAAAGAGATACAGTCCATGAGTCCCAGCTTAACCTCGTGCCCCTGTATGCCAGTTACAGTGGATCACTGACTTGATTTTAAATCATCTTCCAACCTTTGCACAGTGAATTGTAGCTCCTTTCCTCTGGATGGAGGTTTATAGTCTCAAGGTGTAGAATAAAGCGCAATAAAATCAGCTTTTGTCCCCATCACTCAGATGAACAAGTTGTAGCAACATTGGACAGATGCTATAGAAGCAGCGTTTATTTTATTATTTTAGTGGTTTTAGTGATTGTTGGAGCTTTGAGTACATTTATCATGTTTTAATCATGTCTGTTGTCTGAGTTTGTAAAATGTGTGTCAAGATGAATGCTTCGTCTTACTGCAGATCAAATCTACCTACAAGTACAAATAAAGCAAATTAAACCGATTCAACCCAAACCCAACCCAACCCATTAATGAAGTCAGAGAACTCATGAAAGAAAATCAAAGCAGGCCTACCATATTTCTTGAGGAAGCCTCGATGAACGCCTGCTGTGGTCATGCCTGTGGTCATCACAGCAACAGGGACTAAATGAGAGGCAGAATATTTGATGCTGAAAAATAGGGTGATAGAGAGAGAGAGAGAGAGAGAGAGAGAGAGAGGGAGAGAGAGAGAGAGAGAGAAAATAATCCCCTCTATTTAGGCCTTCCTTCCATAAACCCGTGCTGTTGTGAGTGGAATTGGAACCGTTCCAGCTTATGCACACAAACATCATATGACCGTAAGGGCCAAATAATCATACCACCAATGGATAAATCCCACCGGAAAGATCCTGTGATTTTCATGGCTGCCATCACCAGATGTTATGCTTGACTTTTCCCATACTGCTCCTCTCTTAGCAACACATGCACAAATTGTAGCCTCTATTTGCAGTCTTGCACACAACATATGAGCGATTCACAATAGATTATCGTGAAACTGTCATCACACCGGTTTCGCAGTGTATCTCTGTGCCCTTGGATGGCCTCGGAACGGGCTTGGATCACCTCCCTTCATCGCTCAGGCAGATTAAACAGAGGGATTATTATTCTTGCACAGCTGGAAGCCTGTTGTTGCAGTGCCGTGGATAGGCCCAACCAAGATTTTAATCTGCTCAAACCTGGGATGCGTTCGCCCCAACAAGCACCAACGTCCAAGATTTTCAATGTCACATATCCAAGCAGGATTAAACGCCACTCATTGTCTCGGCCTGTGCTTGCTTATTCCAGTTGGAATAACATTATGTAACAAGAGGGATCTGGGTTAAATACTATCACACCACAAACATGTCCTATATTTATGGATGGGTTGTAAAATGGAAGCCTGAAAGAGAGAACGTTTATTTATCTCAAGGGGAAATTAAGAAGGCTACAGTAAGTAGGATTCAGGAGGAGATGACAAATAGAATTAAGTCAAGTGAGGCAAAAGGCAGACAAAATACAAACATTTATATAAAATAAGCAATAATACCAGTAAAAACAAATCAGTAAAACAATAAAACAGAATGTAAACATGCTGTTGTTTATAGTTCCCTTTCACTTTTCCCTCATCCAGGGAGGTCAGAGGTCACATTCCCAGAGAAGATCCTACCTGCAGCTAAAGTCGGGTTCAGTGACTTGCTCAATGACACTTCAGCAGTCCTGACACTTGCCAACACTTTCTTTTGGTCTTTTGGTTGGGTGATGACGGTAATCCTCCCACTGCAGTCAGAGGCCTTCTGGAAAGTAAGGCTGAGAAGAGGCTGAAGGGGGGGAGAACATTTGAATGCATCTACACTTTTACAGTATTTAGTAATAATTATTCCTGCTAGAGAAGAAACAGCAATTCAAATTGCATTTTCTCTCCCCAGACGTAACTTTTCGTGTGCAGTGTTGATACTTCGGAATTAAAAAAACTCCAAATTGTGGGTTCAAGGGACAAAATGTCATTAAACAGAGTACCGTCGTTAACCTAATATGTGCTTATCTGGGGGTCTATAATTCTGAAACATTTGCTAAGACAACCCAACTGATTTAATGAACTCAAACACACATTTTTGAGATTAGACTACAATCCTATCAATACTGAAAAGAAACTAAAAACCCTTTAAAAAGAAGATAAAAGGTCTATAAAAAAACAAAAAGATGAGGGAGCTCAGCTTGGTTACCACATCAGAGTCCATTGTTCTAGGTACAGACGCACCGGTCTATTGTCTCTACCTTCTGCTTCCTCCTCGGCAAACCTTACTCCACGACAGGGAATGGTTGTCCTGCGTCCGGTGGCCATAAGCCAGAACCCCCACTCCATAACACGGAACGCTAGTCCTGGTGTCCAGCGGCTCTCTCCAGCCAAAGCCACTTCCTGAGTGTCGTCTACAGCAGCGGTACCAAATCAGTGCTTTTGTTCTTCTTGCCGTTCTCATCTCCATCTCCTTTTCTTTCACTTTCTCTGTATCCTTCTCGTCATCTCCTTCCCACCGTGTTACTCCTTTTTGACGTGTTTCTCCTCTGCTCAGCTCTCTGCTCACCTCTTAAAACACGGCCTATTCACTGCTCCACAGGTGACTCAATGCTAATTAAGCACAGGGGTAAAGGAAGGTGAAGTAACAGCACACAGCACAAATCAAACTCTACAAAATAAAAGCATGCAAATAAAATGCTACAAAATAAAAGCATGCCAGGCCCAAAGCAACACAACAAAACAAACCATGCAAACAAAAGTTGAATCAATAATTAAAGCACAGCAAATAAATTAACATGCAAAACAGACGACAAATCAGGAATAAATACAGCAAACCAAAACATACTTGCACAAAACTATAACTAAACACAAAAACTCTGCTGTGTGACATTCAAACTAAAAACAAAAATAGGCAGATGAATGAAGAAAAGTGCCTGGCTTCATGCTTACAACAATTAAAATGAGTGCCAGACATAAAATATACACAAAAGTCTGGAAAAACAAACCAACAAATATACACAAAATCTCTTCCGAAAAAATTTGTCAAAAAGAGAAATCATCTGAAATGTATTGCATGGCACCAGTAACATGCCAAAACATTTGTTTGAAACCTATTTCTGTTTTAAATGACTCAGGAAGTGTATTCCCAGTGATAACTTGTTGTGTTTATAGTTTATCATAAACAGAGCTAGTTATAAAAAGCCAAATGTTGATGGAAAACCAGGTTCTCATTCTTACAGTGACTGTACAGAGTGTTTTTTCCATCTGACAAAGCTGTGCTATCAAGTGGATTTGTATTAGCTCTATGCAAGTATAAAAGAAAGCAGATGTTCTAGGAGTGTCAGACTTTAGTCAGGGTTGGGCTCGTTAGGCATTGGCTCCACTGTGGGTTGTTGGTGGCGTGTTCACTCTTGCTGGTTACATTAATAAAGGCCAGTGTGGACAGGAGGAACAATTGCAGCGACCAATGACTTGTCAATGTACATATGGGCATGTCAGTTTTAAGACTTAAAAAAATCGGAACCTATCCTTAAAAGTGTACCCTGAATTATTGTGAATTCCTTGTGGTAGCCAAAAGTAGGCTAACCATACACATATGTATATGCTTAGTACATAAGTTAATTGGTTTGGTTTAAATAACTGTGTATTTATATACTCTATGTCTGTGAATTACTGTCATTTTTGGCAAAAAGTCTTTGCTCTCATGTGAAGAATGAGGGCTTTGCATTTGTCACCAGCAGGGGACAGAAGAGCCCCTATAAACAGTAGGCAGTAAAGTGTCATTATGGTCCTTCTGATGCATCAACAATTTGGGGAGGGCAGTGTGTCTGGCTGCAGTAAGAATACGATGAAGAAGAAGAAGAGGTTAGCCAATAGACCAGTTCATGTTTTTCTCCCATTCCAGAATGCTGTGTGGAACTCACCAGACCCTCCTCTGCAGCTCCACAGCGTTGTGGAGGAAGGCCTGGCAAAGCAAGACTAGCTCACTGTTAGCATCCCTGTGTGGCCCTATAGCTGGGAGAGCAGGAGGAAGGTGTTTCCCATGTCTTGCAGCCAATACAAACTCTCCTTCAACACTAACAGGTTGCTTTGTTTAGCAGGCAGTGGAGGCTAACAAGTGTATTGGCACTGTAGTCTGCCTTTGTGAGAGAACATAATAACTGGTGTCCATATGACTTGTTTTGTTGGTTTTATAACTGAATGCATGTGCTTTCAACTCTGCTAATCCACTTAAGCTTCATCTAAAAATCCCTAAGTCTTTAAGTCTTGGTGTTCGGTGAATCAGGTTGGCTAGATTTTGGTGTGGCCTAAATCTAAACACTGAGTCCTGCGGAGCTGATGCCCATCCCCCTCAAAACCCAAACATTCACTCCTTCCAGACCCACCCAGCCCCAAAACTTTGTGTTTTTGAGTAGAACACCGCTCTTTCTTGTTCAGGACCCCCTTGGTGACCCTCTTCCCTCCCTCCCTCCCTGCCTCTCTCTCTGTGCTTCTATCTGTGAGCAGCGAGAGCACCATTGCCCAAGCTCCTATTGAAAAGACAGCATATACAATGGGGTCTTTCTCAGTCCCTCTGTGTCTCCATTAAAGACCCTGGGAACACAACACTGTCCACAGAGCCACTCTTAAAGGGCCAGTGGGACCCAGGTCTCCGCAACCTGAGTCCCAGCACCTCCCATCATTTTCATGGGAAAAGAAAAGAAAGCAGGAATCTTTGCAGCAAATCAATTATTCATGAATGGTATGTGAACTCTGCAGGGTCTTCTCCCAGGCAGCGGGCACCAGCACCACCTCTGTCCAAACACACACAATCACCTCAGACATCACAGGCTACAACAACACAACAAGCATCGCACTGCTGCTCCCTTCAGCTGATGGGAATCAGCATTTATTTAGACTACAGCTGATGATGCTTCAGTCTGTTTTGACTGAAATTGTATGTTCAAACTAATTCCTAGACATTCCTATGACATAATCCATGGGGAGTAGCAATACATACAAACAGAATTGTCTTGTTATTATTCCTTATTACTTTACATTTTTGGTCTTTTGTCTTTTTCCCAGCCTCCATCAACAGGCTTTTATCCATTTGGCTCGCTGTCATTGTAAATAAGACATCAATATGACCTTTTAAATAAAGGTTGAAACATTTAAAAAGTTGTCAAGTGACTTGAGATATTCAGTATATAGGCCAATGGGTGAAATTAATTGGAAGGCAGACTTTTTTTGGTTATTAAGCCAGTTCTATCAAGAAGTTACTCATTTGTTTTTACATGAACAATTCAAATTAGTCAACTAAATTGTTAATGAAACAAGTATATATAAAAAATATTTAAACCAGGGCACAATTAGTACTTTGTAGATATCCACAAATAAAAACAGATAGGACGAGAAAATATTGACATTAATGTATCTAATGTGAGAATTAATTTATTATGGGCTAAACACGTGGGCAGGTAAACCAAAGTAAGTAACTGCTCTGTAATAAACAATGAACTCACTGTGTCTCATTTATTCATAAGTAAACACACTAATTTATAGGCCTACTGTGGCCAGACTAAATGTAGGCCTACCTCTAATGTTGTTGATCCACACATGGGCAGTGCGCAGGTCTGTCTTTGCCACAGACTGACACAGATATACTTTGTTTCCCGCGGGAAACGGGTGATTTACTGGGCTATTTACAACTTCTGGGGATCCGTGTGTAATTAAAAAGCGAATGGGGGATTGAAGACAATCAGCATGCCACAGTGCTTCTCACATCCTCTGAGAAAAGGAGGGAGACTCAGGAGGAGGAGGAGGAGGAGGAGGAGGAGGAGGAGGGTGGAAAGAACTTGAGTTGAGGAATTTGAATCCTGTTTGAAGGGGGAGAGGGAAAAGAAAAAGCCAGGGGAATGTCTGAGGGAGTCTGAGGGAACCGGTGGGCAGGAGAGAGACTTTTGACGAAAGGGTGCAGGAAACACTGGTTTAAAAATACTCCCTCAGTTGCTAGAAATAGACTTGGACAATAAATCCGCAGCCGTAAAGTTTGGTGCGCCTTTTCTGCGCGTTTTGGTGGTATTGGGATCAACCAAAACAACAGCGTTTAAGGAGAAAAGCAACAAGACTTTTAAGCAGAGCGGAGAATATTTCTTTTTTACACTCTGTCTAGTCAAAAAAAAAAAAAGGGAACAGAAACGAAGGGTTCCGGTTTACTTTGGTCTCATCTGTGGATAATCACACTTTCAGCATCTATCGGAGTCAGAAAAACTTTTTCACCGCACAACTTTGGATGTTTGGAGCTGTTGAGATGCGGTGATGGAGTCCGGTGGTGTTCCCAAGATGACTGCTCTTCTTATGAAGCACATTTTCAGAGGTGATCTCCTTTCAAGAAAAACCATGAGCGGGTCTAAATGGTCGTTTTTTATCGTCACCGTCTTTTTTTCTGCATGGAGGCCAGTAACCGCCGGCATACTGACAGGTAAGGTTTAATAGCAACCGAGCAACAGCAGCAGTCTTTTATCCAAACTGTTATTTGTCAGCGTCAGTGGGAAGAAAAACATTGTAATGAGCAATTAGCCCAGACACAGTTCTGCTCCTAACTCATTTACATTAATTTGCTTTGGGGTGGCGTGTGCAACCACAGCTGCTAGTGAGTCCAACATCTGGCCAACATGAAGGAATTCACTACGCTCATAAAGCCTTTTAAAACAACGAGATCACAGAAAACAAGTACAAGATTAGTTTGATTGGTTCAATCAGGCTTGTACTCAAAGTGACTTGTATTCTGCTGATGTTGATTCAGTGACAACAGGTAAAGGTGATGGAGGATCAGGTGTAGCATAGCAACTTTGAACTGCATTATTTGAACTCTGCCTGCATGGGGGGAAAAAAACAGGTATCCAGACTGGATACCCACCACTTGTGGCATTTCTAGAATACTGTGGAATTTTGGGAGATGTATTCCAGGCAGGGAAAGGGCACGGGCTAAAAATAAATCCTGCTGGGAAGTGTGTGAGAATCAGCAACACTAGGAACTCAGTTCACAAGCATAATACAGAGCAACATAGAGAGAAACCACCTGTTTTGTTCTGTACAAAGGTGGAACCCAGACTGTTGACTCCTGTTGTTTACATGCCAGGTCATTTTACATCATAGTGGTCTGCCAACCATCATTCAGAAGTCCTTATCTGTTCTAGCAACCAACTTCACTGCTAACATTTTGAAATCCATCAGCTACTGCAGCCAGTGGGTGAAAACATAGAGTCCTTCCAGGGGCCTCCACCTGTCAGCTCATGTGTTTTGACCATTATGGTCACGCTGTCTCTCTGGGAGCTGTACCTCTGCCCTCAGCAGATGTGTGACCGGGAGGGACAGAGATTACTAGCTGCTCACTGCCGTGATTTATAAGCTCAGACTTTTAAAGATAATTTTTCCTGATGTCTCGGTTCCTATTTGGATGTAGGGGATGGCTGTGTCCCAGAAATGAGGAGTTGTGAGGAATCAGGAGGGGTTCAGAGGGGCGAATGCTTTGGTTTGTGAGTCAGAGCCGGTCTGACTCAGACTCAAGAAATCAAAATGATGGATGGGGTAAGGGAGCAAGAGTGGAGGAGAAAGAGTTGGGAGGGGAGGTGGCAAAATGTGTAGCGATGAATCCAAAGAATGGCATGAAAAGGAGGCTAAATGAGAAAAGGGCAAAGGCTCTGCAGTGAATGGAGGGGCTGAATTACGTAGCGTTAAAAAAGCCAGAAAGATAAAGGAGGGAGTCAGAGGAGTATAAATGCTCGGACTGTGTCGGGTATTTTTGGTATGTGCATGCCCACTGACATTTAACATCTGAACATTGTCTATTAGAGAGAGCGTAGGAGTAGAGACAGGGTGGAAAGAGGGAGATCAGGAAAAAAAGTGGGACCTCGAGGGAATTCAGGGGACAAAAGGGAGGAGATGGAGTAGTTAAGCACAAATGAATCACTGGAGACAGGTCACATACACACACACACACACACACACACACACACACACACAAAGTTTAACCTCAGCCTGCTCTCTCCGTCTACCTCTGCATTCTCATCAAAGGTTTACAAGCTAATTATTTTATGAATGCAGCACTCAGAAGCAGAGAAAAAAAAATAGGGCTGTTTTTGTTCAATATGGCACTGAAAAAAAAAAAAGTCAGGGCCATGCAGATTCTTGAAAGAGCTCAGCCAAGCTTAAAAATAAAGGGAGGAATGACTTTTAATGCCAAAAAGCACACAGAGACAGAGAGGCAGTGAGGCAGAGACTCAGCGGGCCACTTCATTTATTGCACACTCCCAGAACAAGCTTTTTCAATGCTGTGTGTGTGTGTGTGTGTGTGTGTGTGTGTGTGTGTGTGTGTGTGTGTGTGTGTGTTACATGCACATTTACAGAATCAAGGGCCTGTTCTACTTATGAGTAGGGCTGCACAATATGAGGAAAATATGCGATATGCGATAACATTGTTGAATATCACGATAACGATATTACTTGCAATAAATAAACAGTTATTAAAGTGTACTCAGTTCTGCATTTCTGCTGCTTTCAGTATTCTGCTACAATACAACACATTGCTTGTTGAATTTAAAACTAACGAAAGGAAATCATTTTGGACATTCTTTTATTGAACAAATTGAACATGGAATATAAAAGGCACCACTAAAAAAAGAATGACAGTTTCTTTTTAAAGTGCTGTTTTCTACTGATATTTTCTTTCAACTAACAAAAAAATCTCTATCGCGATGTGTCGCAGCCTTTCGCGATATGTATATTGCGCCTGTTGATATTGCGATGACGATAAAAAAAAGGATATATTGTGCAGCCCTACTTTTGAGTAAAATAAGTGCTACCTAAGTGTGCTATTTACATCACATGTCTGTTTTCAGTAGCTGAATTATGTGTGTTTATGTGTGTGTTAGCGTGAGATGGGTTGCAGTGGAGTCTTCTGGGGTCACAGAGAAGGGGTCAGAGGTTGAAGTTTGGCCATGAAACAGACTAGGAGGGTGGGTTGACAAGCTTGAGAAAATCTTTTCAGGCATCACTCAGTGAAACAAGAGTGATTTATTTATTATATTTATTTATTTATTATTTATTTATAAGAACACAGGCCAAGTTTGCATATATTGTTTTTATCTTTTGTCTATTTTATCAAGACAAGGAGTAGTTAAGGAAAGCATTGGCACGCTATATAGATGCTCTGCATTTTTAATTCGATGCTGTAGAAGAAAGATTCCTGCAGGAGAGATCTATGCCCATTGTATGTGTCCTTGCCAAATTTTAACTCTTGATCAAGGCCATTCTTTTATCTTTGACAGAGCATGCATGCCTTGCCCTCAATATTATTTGGAATAACTTTCATTTCTGTTGAATGTCTTAAAAGTAAGAAAAAGCAGAACTAGTTCATTCTCATCATATTTATGATGATCCTCTCTGCGTCATTTTTAGGATGATGAACAGATTCACAGACATAGTGGCAGACGACCTGCAGGCCCATTCTTTGCTGTTTGAGAGCAGCCCTGAATATCTTCAGTGTTTGTGTTGAGCTCTCTGTGTTCTGACACTGTCAGTGCAACAGGAGCAACCGTCCTCTAACAGGGAGCCTTTGTCCCAGTATCAGCTCTGTCCTTCTCAGGTCAGCCCCTCTGTTAGTGACACAAGATAACTGGACTGGAGTGTGGTGGGGGATAAACTCACCTGCTCTTATCATATCTCAGGGATGGCAAAGTCAAACCTGTCCAGCATAAATTAACATTCATCAGAACGAGCACACAGCCAAATTAAGTTTTTAGTGTTGAGAAGATGAGTTGATTAATTGATCAAGTCAACAGTAATTTACTGTATGTAATCAGTTAAGCCTTTAAGTCATTCATTAAACCAAATAATGTGCTGGTTCCAGCTTCTCAAATGTCAAGATACCACCTTGACTTATGGGAACCTGTGACATTTTTACTATTTTCTGACACAGTTAATCAGAAAATCAAATTAATTAACAATTAATCATAATAACAGTGAGATTAGTCATTCAACAACTAATGTCCCTACTTTTATGGTGCCTTCAAGTGGGACCCCATGTTGACTGTGTTCACAGGAGTCCTTATGAATAACCCAAGGTTTTTAATAATGTTTTGAGTCTTTTCTTTTTCTTAATTATGGAAAAAACACAAACAATTCACAATTTTTTAAAGGGAATAAGGCATCATGCCTTTCTTTTGTTAGTCACCTGCTGGCAAAAAAATGTTTGAGCGTCTAAAACTACTTAAGATATTACATACTTGCATATAGGGCTGGGCGATATGGAGAAAATCAAATATCACGATATTTTTGACCAAATACCTCGATTTAGATACCGCAATGATATTGTAGTGTTGACTATTGGTGCTTTCACAAAATATTTACACAATGAGATTTTTGATAAATAATCATCAGCAATGTGGATATAATGTCTGTGGGTAAAGGCAAATAATAGAACAGTTACAACAGTCTGGTAAGTTCAGAAAATGACCACTTTATGAATGATGAATTACTTTACTGTAATGCAGCCTTTAAAACCAGGAAAAGACAACACTTAGGCCATATTACGATATTCCGATATCCAAAATCTAAGACGATATCTAGTCTCTTATCACGATATCGATATAATATCGATATATTGCCCAGCTCTACTTGCATACTTTAGAAAGGATAACAGGAGGAAAGCTTTCTGTTGTAAAATAAGCCATTGTTCTTTTGGCTGTGAAAAAGGGTATGATGTTGTAAACAGAAATACTAGTTTCAAGTCTTTTTTGTTTTAATTAACCTATAATCCCGATTCTTCTCTCTCTTAATCAAAGAATTGGAGTTTGAGCGGAGTCCCAGTAATGTCATCTCTTCGCTGGGCAAACCTGTTAAGATGCATTGCTCCCTGAAGGGTACGGGGGGCGAGGAAGAAGACCCCCCTGATGTGGTCTGGCTGAGAGACGGTGTGCCACTTCAGTACGCAGACACCAACCAGTTCCAAGTCCACACTGGCAGCAACAGTTGGACAATCATGAGCATGCTCAGGTAGGCAGCTGTTTTGTCTGTTACACGTTAGTTGCTTTGACCATTTCAGTGCATGAGATTTAATTAAGGTTAATTTGTTATGAGGCAGCCACACCTGGCCTACAAATGTCAGCCATGCATCTGCTGGGATTGTAATATATCCTGTTCCTCCACCTTATCCTTTCACCTAGCTTAACCAGAACTGTTGCTGGATTACGTCACCCTGTTGATTTCCAGATAGCGTGGAGCACTTTGAAATTAAGTTGGACAAAAATGGTATAACACAAGCAAAACGCCACGTGCCTCTGTGGCTTTATGTGTTTAATTCTGTCATGATTGCATGGCAAAGTTTGCAAGGGAAGTAATCAGGGTCTGGACATCTTTCTGCCTGTTTTATCAGTTTGGTTTGTCATTGCTTGATCTCTATGTAACTGGTCCAATCATACCCTTTTATACACACAACAGTATTGAAAAGGTCCAGCTACCCGACATGGGCTCCTATCAATGTGCTGTTCTGTCAGAAAGCCACCAGACTATGTCTGAGGAGGGGAGCATTCAGCTGGAGGGTGAGTTCATCTTCAGCTCCCTGATGTATGCTAACAGCTACAAATCCTCTGCAGTTTTATTTAGATTTTTAAAAAGAGTTGAGACCCTAAATTTTGGTCATTCTTTCTCAGGCCTTCCTCATTTCTCTGTGGAGCCCCAACACATGTCTATAGTGGCCAACATATCGCTGAGCCTGAGCTGTGTGGCCCACGGACCTCCAGAGCCAGTCAGGGTCATCTGGCTGCAGGACGGTGCTCAGCTCAACTCCCTCAAAGACCCGGTGGCTCTGTCACCCTCCACACTCAACCTCACAGGTATCATCTTTCACTCTCTGTTAGCTCAGCAGTCAAGGCCACACATGTACACAGCTTAGTCAGATCCATTAAAACATGCAGCCTCAATCAACTCCTCAAGGGCTTTCTTACTTTGCACTGATACAGGCCAGTGTTTAGTCAAACCGTCTGGGACTGCAATTGCTAGTTGTTTAGTCTATAAAATGTGAAAAACATGCCTTTTACATGTTGATAGAGCTCAAGGTGGTGCCTTCAAATGTCTTGTTCAGTCCAAAACGCAAATATATTTAGTTTACAATTAGATAAAATACAAAAATAAAGCATTTGAAAAGCTAGAACCAGGACATTTTTGCTTGATAAAAGAGTTTAACAATTAATCAGTTATCTAAATTATCAGTTATTATTATATTATTGTCAGCAGCTTTGGGCCCCAAGTAGCAAAGTTTTAAATGACTGGAACCAAGACCACTTCAAAATCATTGGTTTTAATTGAATCTTTTTAGAGTATAATGTACTGCTTCAAATGCTACACAGTAACTATATTCTATAGTTTCAAAGGCTTTTAAATCCCCCCTCCATGGCTTAAACAAAACCACCAAATAACCACCCTCCCCAGAGAGAGCAGGCTGGCTGGCGCAGTGCCAGCGGATCCATTGAGGACGTGCCTTGTGGTTGGGTGGTTGATGGGTTAGGGCACAGAAGCAGGCACAAGAGGCCTTATGAGGGTGATAAATAGATGGACAGAGCACATAGGGAGATAAAAGAAAGAAGGAGAGAAAGGAAGAGGGTTCTGTTGCTGCTTGAATGCAAACCACAGCTGCCTGCCAGTGTTAAGTCCTGTAGTAGGAGGACAGGAAGAGCAGGCTGAGACAGACTGAGAGAGGGAGGAGGCGCGGCAGCGGTCGGGTGAAGGATCTGGTTTGACTCATCAGAGCAGGCTGGCTGGTGCTGACCAGGGCCCATTTGATGGGAACTTACACTCACATCTCTGGAATGGACAGCTGCACTGGCAGACCACAGGTCCAAACACAAATAATCTTCCAATAGGCCCATAAAGAGAAATGGCACAAAGTACACTCCAACCATTAAGGAATCAAGGCCAACACATCTTCATGTTTAAGGGTAGTTTCCATCCACATCTGATGGAAAGTGTAGGAACCAAAGCTCTTCTTATGCCTAGCCCACCAGTTTTGGAGCAGAAAGCAATTGAACAAAAAATATAAAAATTAAATTAAATTAAAGTTATAATATAGTGTATAATATTTGTAGCTAGTTCGACCAACAGGCACCAGCAGAGACTTGCCTTCCTGGTGATGCTTTTCTAAACTTACACTGTAGCCATCTTGACTTTTTGCTTGTTTTCGGAGCTTTTTGCCTTCAGTGATATTCGGAAGTTGATGCAGATGTTTACTTGCATTGTGAGCAGGCGACTGACTTGGACAGTCAAGAACATTCAAGAACAATGGGGCCTAAAAAGTTTATATTATTAGTTATAGTTATTATAGGCTGTATGTTTAGGATCACAGTCCCACAGTATTGACTTAAAATTGGAGGACAATGTATAAAAAGAGTCCCATACTCTTATACTGATAAGAAAATCCTTTAAAAGATGAAAGGCAGCACTTTAAACTCATTGTCATTGTTTCAAGTCCGATACTTGCTAAAATGTTTAAGTCATACATCCATGAAAAATACCAAAACATAGTTTCAGCTTCTAAGATCCAATGGGTTAATACTTTCCTCTGTCTTATATCTTTGCAAATTAAATATCTTTACATTTTGATTGTTGGTCAGACAAAACGAACAATTTTAAGACATCCCCGCTTGGAATTTGCGATGGGTATTTTTCACTACTACTAAGATTTTACAGTCTAAATGTTTGTTGAAAATAACATAAATTGCAGCCCTAAATCCAGTATGCTGGAGTACATAAACAAAACATGAAACAGTTCTAATACCTTCTGATTGCACTGCATATGTCAGCCAATGAAAGGGAAGCACCTGGACTATACACTCATGTCATTCCCAGCTGACATTAACACTGTTGGTCAATACTGTGATGCTCCTGAGCGCAAAGGTTCTTCCTAGTGACTGATTATGACATTCCAGCTGCTCAGGGGATGTTGTGTTGCGGTTTGCTGATGGGGAAGGAAAGACGAGAAGGGGTGAGTGGCGCAATTTCGAGATGGCCTGATGAGGAGTTCATTCTTCCACACAGCCAGTGGTCATCGCGCACCCCTCCCTCACCTCCTTTTCCTCTCTCACAATCCCCCGCTTCACCCAGCGAGGATCGTACCCCCTGTTCTCTTTCCGGCCGCAACACAATGGAGGCATGGTGCCGTCAGCGCAGAGCGACACACTGCGTAATTCTGTGCGAGTCTCAGTTTGTGGCTGATTGACAATGTTGGGGTGTCAGTGGCAAAACTTGAATGTCACATGTTTCAGCATGTGTGTGTGTGTGTGTGTGTGTGTGTGTGTGTGAGCCTGTGTTGTGCTGTGGAATGACTCGAGTGTGTGAGCACGCTGTGAGTCACTTTGTGAGAGGAGTCATTCTCATTGTCGAATGTCAGCGTGTGTCAGTGCTTTGTACCCTTCAGAGGAGCCCCAGCCTCTTGAAGGCAGCAGCTCAGGCATTTTACACCTGGACCTCAACACGGCCACTCTCTTTGTTCTCAAAACTACAAAAATGAATGTCAAGCTGCATGAAGAACCACAATCAGGCGGTCTTAGGCAGGAGATTCCTAAGTTTAAGAAGGAGTCTCTGGTTTTTGATATGAAGTAAAGTTCCACATTCTAGTTAAGACTTTGTGTACAACTGGTATAAGAACACAGTCTTACCCTGAAAGTGATTAGAAAGGTCAAAAGACAGCTAGGCCCTAATTTGGTTGCAGGATTTGTAGACTTCAGATTACAAATAACAATGTTTTAACCATATTTAACAGTAAGAAATAGTTAAACTTCTGTAGAAACAACAGTTGTAAACAGGAAACAGTTGTAACCCAGATGTATTCATAACTTTCAATTCTCAACCAAATGTGGGCCAGTTTGAACAGAGACATCTTTTGACCTGCAGATCAAAGAATCATTGCTCACTGTGCAAGCATGTGTTGATTATTTTCAATAAGATGTATCTTCTGCATCAGTGTCAAGACAATATAGCTGGATTTCAGCCGAAGTCAGTTAAAAGGTGTATGGATCGAGGCTTTGCATTAATATGTGTCCGTCTGTCAAAAATCTGATAAAAATATTATTAGTTTTATTTTGTATAATGCATGTTAAACATGCGCCCAACATTAAAATGTGATACATATTAAGCTGACAGGGGTACTGTAATCAAAAATGAAAGGTTTAAGGGTGATAAATCAGACACACTGTTACTAATTTTAACAAGATGAGAAGGGGTTGGATGGATGGGTACACATTTTTACCTTAAACTTAAAAGTCTGATTTTAATGCAATGCCAGAATTGATATGTTTATTGTGCAGGCCAATCCCTCAAAAATATACTTTAACATCAACAAACACACTAACCTCAGAAACTAATCACAAAACTGTTGACAGAGCGATCCCGTTACCTTATGGAAACTATTACCCTCACATTATTCTCACTTCAGTTTAAACTTTCACACCCTTTCTCGCATCAACAATATGTGCAAGTCAGCATGCTGAGCAAGGATTCTTGGTTTTAAAAGCCCTCCGAATGTTCCCGCTTCACATGCGCATGTTGTTTCATTTTTCCGTCCAGGTTTGAACAGGACCAGCACTTTTTCTTGCGAGGCCCATAACCGCAAAGGTGTGGCCACCTCAGGATCTGGTACCATCACTGGTAGGTGTCACACCGTGGAAACACAAACATTTCTGTCATCATTCAGTTTAGTAATACTTTAATTTTCTTAACTCCTTATTGTTACATCTTTATTTATTATGTATTTTTGTGTATTTCTTTCTTTCTTTAGTTCTCCCATCCCAGCCTCAGAATCTGAGAGCTCAAGAGACCACTCCGACCAGTCTCCGTATATCATGGCAGCCTGGTTTTGGAGGCGACTACCCAATAATACGTTGCTCTGTTCAGGTGAGACAGCATGAGATAAATGTGACAAGAGAATACTACAACTAGCTGAGAAAACTAGTCACTGCTGACTATTTGACCTGCATGTTAAACAAATACATCACTCTCGCTCTATTTGCGGGACTCTGCAGACCTTTTGCGAGCCTAATTTTAAAGAAAAGAGAGCTTGCTTTTCTTTTCTTCTCTTAACTCATCCTCTACCCCTCCCTGCTTTATTCGTGTACCCGTGGATCAGGTTTCACTCTGGGAAAGTGGCCTCCTGGACTCATGTTATGTAGCACCACTCCCTCCCTATCTCTCTCTCTCTCTCTCTCTCTCTCTCTCTCTCTCTCTCTCTCTCTCTCTCTGTCAGTGTCTCTCTGCCTCTATCCTGCTTTGTGGCCATTACAGCTCTCGTAGCTGAGAGGAGGAACATTTTCTCCTGGAGAAGGGAGCAGTGCAGCACCACCCCTAAATGTCTGGTTCTAATAAAGCTGCTCCTCATACCTCTTGCTGTTCTTGCCCCCTCCTTTCTGTCTCAGCCTCCCCTCACCCCCTCACCCTCACTGGGGAACAAGGCGAGGGGCCAGCTTCAGCAGAATGGGGCAAAAATCTGAATTTAACGGTTCATTGTGTGGCACAGAGAAACATGACAAAAGCTACAGGGTAGAGAGCAGAAAGATGTTACTGTGCTCCACAAAGGAAGCATAAAAAAGGAGAATGAAAGAAAGATAGAAAGGAAGGGGAAAAAAACAAAGAAAGACAAAAAGAACGACAGAAAGAAACAAATAAAGACAGTGAGAAAGAAACAAAATCAGTTAAGGAAAACCGGAAAGGGCAGTGACAGCAGGTATTGTGGGTCTGAGCCATACAAGGGGAATGCAGGCTGAAGTGTGACTCAGAGATGAGCTGCACAATTAGATTAAACACACTTGTTTACAGGCTGGACTGTGATTCATCGAGTCAGGAATGACTCTCTCTCTCACACACACACACACACACACACACACACACACACACACACACACACACACACACTCACACACATTAATACAGTCCTCATTCATGCAACTTAATATTCTTTGGGATCACACCCACTAACTCACGCCATGAGGAAAAACCTCCCACCAGGCAACTTACTTGATCTCTGAATACTCATATTGTTTTTTAATTTTTTGTCAAAGCAGAGCACAACCTGCTTTACACACACACACACACCTCGTTTGGTCTGTTCTTTTATATATATTTTCAGCTCTTACTGTAAAGCCCACACTGTGAAGTGCAGCCAGTAGCCTGCAGGAGCCGTTTGATAATGTGCAACTCACCAGAATAATGGTCCAGACTGGCAACTTTAATGTGGTTTTAAGATTGCTGCAATGAAGGATTTATTTCCTGCCGTGTGTTCCTCTTTAAAAGTGTTTACCACGGAGAGTTTGCAGAGACAGCAGGTTTCTGCCTGTGATTTTTGGTTGATTGGTTCTGCTTTTAGTGCACCTTACTGAGCCTGGGTCACGTTCAAACCAGCAACGACTCAGATTTTACACCATTTTAGCACATTCACTTTAACACTATGCATATGCACAGACAGGAAGTATCTGTATAAGCTGCAACATACTGTATATTATTTTACAGACAAGTAAATCCTGCAGAACAACTCCAATCCACACATTAAGTTAAATATTAAAAGACAAACGTTTTTCATAAAATGTTGATTTCCAACATTCAAAAATCATTTTAATCATCTATTTCCAGCATTGATTTAACTGCTTTATATGTAGTTGTTTTACTGGTAGTTAACATATTGGTAATTAATAACAATGACCTCATGGAGGTGGTATTGATAGTGTTAATTAAGACACTTTCCATTTGAATCCAATTGCTTTCGCAAAAAATTGTGTTTCTACATATCGTCACTCTGCACTTGTTTGTGTTTCTATAGTTTACTTAAAATTATCAACAACCTGTTAGAAGCAATTTCTCCATCAATTCTTCAGTTCCTCTACTATAAGACACTGTGTGAAAAAACAGCATTCTCTTCCTGTTTGTGCCATAGAGCTATGATTACCCACCAAATCTGGCCACACAATCTGAAACCCAGTGTAAAGGCAGGAAGAGGCTGCCTATCACCTCCTCTCTTAGCAGTTTTCTTTTTAATAATAAAGTGGCAATGTGGTATATAAAAAATAATAAGATATGTAACAAATTTAAGTTTGTCATCTGAATTGTTCCAGGCCAAACATTCAGGAGAGTCCTTCACAGAAGGCCCAGATAGGCTGATCCACAACCAGAATGTGAACATCCCACCAGCCTCGCACCTCATCGGGGACCTGGAGCCCCACAGCCTCTATGCTGTCAGGGTGGCCTGTCACAGCAGCCAGGGCCCATCTGACTGGTCGCCCTGGGTGGAGCTACGCACCAAAGAAGGAGGTGAGGCCTCCAAGAGAGGAGATGTTTGTTTTCACCCTGGATGTGTGTGTGCAGGGTCACTTCCTCTGAAGTGAGTCAAGGTTAAGGCTGTGTTATCTGGCTACTGAGTCCAAGTCTCCTCCCACTCCGGCTGTGTACTGTAACCAGTACAAGACAGATGCTACACTGCGACGAGCAGGCACAATTGAGCAGCTTTTCAGGGCTGTACCAAGAATCACTTTATTGAACTATGAAGTATTGCATTTCCATTGCCTATTTTCACATAAATACCCAGGAGGTACCATTAGAATTAAGGCTTTACAGAGTGGGATTTACCAAAGAACAAATCCTGGTCATGTCTCTAGTTTTCAGTGGTAAATTGCAACTCTTTGAGATGCAAAGTTTAATGATACAGCGTTTGAACACTTGCATTTCAAAGCTGTGTTAGTGTTTTTTACATACTTAAGACAAGTCCCTTCATTGCTCAGGCCAATTGATTATGAAAGATGCCTGTTGCCTTTTTTATTTGTATTTTGTTATTGTCTTTCTTGCCTCGAATTAAAGCTGACATTAGCTGCAAAAAGTCACCTAAAGGGGCCCCTGAGGTGCAATAGTCACATTCATGAGTATTTGACAACAGCTTAATGAACAACAGTGAAACACCCAAAAGGGGTACTCTTAATTATAAGGGACACATGCTTCTTTAAAAGCGTTTTTTCACTGCAGGTTTTAATCTGTCGACTGCTTTTCAGCTTGATGATAACAAGAAGTCAGAGAATCGAGTTACAGTGCACATACTAGTTAGTCATAATAGTCCTTCCTGTGCCTCTTTAACTTAGTCTGTGTTTATGAAGAATACCAGACACCAGTCACTGTACCTTAACAGACTCAACTTTCAAATGTAAACTCTTGAGGTAGAAGGCTGACTGGTATTGAAAGGACAGAGTATGTGGAGACGGAGACGGGGAGAGGGAGGGTGGACGTTAAATTCTCCTGAAAGGCTTCAGTTAGGATCGCAGCTCTCTGTCCAAACTGTAATGCTAGGCTGCTGTGTGTTTGAGTTTTAACTGAGGTGGGATTTTCCATGCCAGCTCATGCTGTCTCTATCCCTGGATGAATAGGAATGGAAACAGCGTACACTAAGAGGAGAGATATGCCACAGGAGGGATGATGGGGGCTTTCCATAATGGAAGCTGCTCATAATTTGAAAACACTTCAGCATAACATTTCTCATAAACAGGAAAATAGAGAAGTAGCACTCCTTGAAATGTTAAGGACAAAAAGTGCTTTTGAGATACGTTTGCTACATTCAAGATTTTCAAGTTTCAGTTCTTTATTCAACAAAGTTATAGAAATCATTGTTTTGTTTCAGTGGAAAAAAATCCTCTGTTTTGCCAAATTATGTAATGCCCCTTTGGACAGTATTGTTTCATCTCTCAGCTCTCTCTGCACTTGTCATAATAAGATTCAGCTGGTGGTCAAAGAAGGTTCAGGAGGCATTGGAGGTCAAAGGGAATGAGAGAATGAAGGGGAGAGGTAGACTGCTCACAGCTCAGCCAGATTTTCCACATCTGTCCCTTTGGTTTCAGCGCTGTAGACTGTGACAAAACTTGTATGAGGCTCTGTTGTTGAGCTTGAAGTCTTTCTTTCTTGCGTTTCTTTCTGCTCCATTTGTTTTTCATTAAGACATTGAGCAGATATGTGCTTTACTATCTCTTTACATGTGTCATCCTGGCACAGACTTCCCCATTTGCTGCTCATCTGTCTCCTCCTTGATTTGTAAGAGTCTTCATTACAGACTCTTCTCCTGCCAGCTCTTTTTTGTTCTCATGTCCATCCTCCATTTCACTCAAGTAGACGGGGCTAACTTGCTCTCCTTTTGTTGCAATCAGTCTTTTTCAACCTCAAATCTTACAAACAGCGCTGAGGAATTTATTTCCCTCATCAAACAAGCAAACAAGTTTTTTTCTCAATCCAATCTTTTAACTTCACTCCTTCATCTCTCATTTCCCCCCCTTTTGTTTGACCTCAGATGACCTATGATTTCCCCCGTTCCAGAGCACACAGCTCGGCACTGTGGGAACAACAAAAAGAAGGGGTTGATGGTGGGAGAAGGCAAGAAATGCATAGACGAGCAGGGAAACGAGGGAAGGGGGCGCTTTGAGAAAATACTCATTTTGCTATTTTCCCAAAGCCCACTATTTTCCCCGGAGGATGAGAGAACAGAAAGAGAGAGAGGAGGGGGGGCTGATCGGTGGGAGAGGAAGCGAGACGACCCATGTCACCCTCTAATCCTAAAGCTGCAAAGAGATTATGTTATACATATATATCCTGTAAACGCATGTTTCGTTCTCATTCCAAAATAACTCCAGAAATGTATTTCCCCCAAAAAACAAACAAAATGAAAGGACTAAGACCTGGTGTTGCAACACTTGACAAATGTTATTGTGTACTTTTTGCATAGTTTCTTACACTGAAAAGGCAACCTGATTCCCTTCTACACATCTGTCTGTACCCCTAAAGTGATGCCAGAATTAATCCAGAGTTACGGGACACCTAAACTCACCGTCCTGATGGAAGTGAGTCATGACGACGTGGCACAACACACACACACACGTGTCACATTTAATTCTGTTTAGTAATACTACTGCAGGCAAAAATGCGAAAGACTCCATTTTCTGGAGACAGACTACAGTCTGTTCCACCATAAAAGTTGAAACGAGGTGGATGGCCATAAACGTTGTGACATTTTTGATGACACTAACATTCATGCTTTGACTGATCTGGGAAACATGTTTCCTATGTAGTGCTGAGTTTGTTTTCATTTATGGAGAACAGACTCCAGATCCCAGGGTTATGCGTCATATTTTTTGGCTTATGGATGACCCTTTTCCATCCACGTGTTGACCCACGCAGAGACTGAGAGTACGATATGAAGTTTACAGAAAGGGAAACAGAGAACCAGGCCTCTGAACGATGTTTAAATGCTTCCAAGCATGGTTATCCGACACTGCTTCTTCAATAGCAGCTCGAAACAGGATGTGAAACAGTAGTCTGCCATGGATGCAGATGTTAACCTCTTGGGTTGTGAACTAATTGTGGCTCAAAAGTGTTTGTTTCTCAGCCTCTTGCCAAGTGGAAGACAAAGGAACAATATGATTTTTTTTTTCTCTGTAGTTTCTGCATGTCAGAAAACGGGACCAGTAGCACACATGTAGTCTTTGGTTTTTCCTTTTGGATCTCCAGTTGTTTTTTTTTCCTCTTCCATGAGTTTTACGTCAACAGTTAACATCTCTGTTCTTTTAAACTCATAGCTCCTTGACGAAAAAAGAGAGAGTCATTGCCAAAGAGAGGGCAGCGAGGGAGAAGAAAACTTGGAAAGGAGGAGATGGAATCATGTTGGATGGAAGACAGGGAGAGAGAAAGAGATAAAGAGGGAAGGAGAAAGGGAGGGTTAGGGAACAAAGAGGTGGAGAAGGAGGCAGAGAGAGACGGAGAGATGAAGGATCTTAGGTGGAGACGAACTGCTGGAACAAACTTGACTTGGAGGTTTTTTTTTTGCCGCTGGCAGGCAGAACAGCGACCGCATGTGGAAACAATCATCCGCCAAACGCTTCCTGATAACATCATCCATAGGCTGGGCCATGTTTCCCAAACTCACACTGACTGTGTGTGTGTGTGTGTGTGTGTGTGTGTGTGTGTGTGTGGGTGTGAGCGTGTGTGGGTGTCCAGTTATTTGTGTGACTTTGTAAGAGTGAGAAGCAAAGACAAAGAGAGCCTTAACTCAAACAGCAACAAAGGAAATAAGCAGTTGCCTCCTTGCAAAAAGGTTCTGTGCTGTACAGAGCATCAATCTCTCTCTCTCTCTCTCTTTCTCTCTCTCTCTCTCTCTCTCTCTCTCTCTCTCTCTTTCTCTCTCTCTCTCTCTCTCTCTCTTTCTCACTCACACACACACACACACACACACACACACACACACACACTGCACACTATTTGTAGCATTTTATTCAGCTCTCTTTTTCTCTCTACTGGGTATTTCTGCTGCCAGCAGCCTTTTTCACTCTGCTTCAGGGAGCCAGGAAAGTAAAAGGGCAGGCGAGAGAATGAAGCATAAATGGGCATGGACAGAAGAGGAGGGACAGCATGAAGGAGGGAGACACAGATCTCAGCGTGTGTCCATCTGAGGTTGTCCAACCATGGCTTCTGAACTCAGATAATCGCCCCATGTCTGTGGTGCCCTTATCTGGCCTTTTTTGTCCTAATAAAGCTGAATTCTCCACATTCTCTGACATCTTCCCCTTCCAGCTGTTGTAGTTATCCACACCCTAGAGGCTTGAGGCTGTCAAAACAACACACGCCTGGCTAACCCCCAACCCACTGGCCCCTGGCCACCGAACCCACAGTCGCAGCAGCACTGCCGACTCCTCATTCATACCCAAAAATGTAGCCCGCCACACCCTGAGCTACATGCTTACCCAATCTTACAACAACCTTACAAATAAAAGTCCATGCAACTGTTAGAAGTGAAACACAAGTTGTGTTGTGTTGTGTGTTTCAGTGCCAGAAAACTCACCTGTGAACGTGAGCGCGGTGCTAAACGGGACTGAGGTGCTGGTGATGTGGGAGGGACCTCCTGGGAAGCTGAATGGAGAACTACAAGGCTACGTGGTGGAGTACAGCACACCTGCCGCACAGCAGGTCAGTCTGGGAAACACACACACACTTGTGATGGTTTCTGATGACAGATTATAGAAAATGTAAATCTGCTTGACACTGACCGTCTCCCTCTTTTCTTTTGTTGACAGCATGTTGTGGACACTGGATTGGACACCGAGCTCTCAATTAATCTGTCTGTCCCCCTGTCCAATGTGTCTTTTCGAGTGTGTGCCTATACAGGGGCGGGGCCAGGACCCTGGACCCCCACTCAGACCCTGACACTTATTGCTCCTGGTGAGTGACAAGAAATGTGGAAATTACTATGGTTACTTACAGTATATTACTATGATTACTTGTGAAAATATGAAAAATAACATACTGCATCTACTTTGAAAGAGATTATTTAAGAGGGGTTTTTTTGCGTCATTTCGTAGGGAATAGTCTGATTTTAGCTTCAGTAGCATTATATAATGATCACAATGAATTTACTAGAAGGTGTCAGATGTTGTTTCATGTAAATCTTCTGCAAAGATTTAGGTTTTCTTTCTGACAAAATATTGACATTAGCTCTGCTTTTTTTTTTACTTTATCCAGAAATGGAGGAATTTAAAGGTGAGTAATGATTGGCTTTGTACATACTTTGCACAAACTGTGACCGATCAGAGTGACACGTAATGACACAGTTACAGTGGAAGTGAGCTCATGGTGCTTTTTCCAACGCAGGACTTCTCTTTCTTATTCTCTGTCACTGGGTTCCTCCGTGAGCCTGAAAGTTCCTTCCTGTGTATTTCAGAAAAAAGGGAAGGAAGAGAAAAAAGAGAAGAAAGGATCTCAGAGAGAGAGAGATGGGAAAGGGGAAGAGGGGTGGTGGGGTGAATGGGGGAGACGCATCATAAATATTTATAACAGGCAGGAACAGTGTAGCATCTCTGTTTGCTTAGTCTAATAGAGCCAGACAGACAATTCAAACAACAAGAATGGCAGATAAAAAGAGGCAAGGAAAGTTAGGAGGGGGTGTGTGAATTAGAGGACAAGTTGAAAACAGTGGGTGGAAGTTGTGAAAGAATAGCAGTAGTATGGGGTATAGGGGGTAGCTGGGAGTACATTTCATGGGACTGCAAGTACTCAGACAAAGTAGAAGTTTTGTGAATGAGGAAAAAAGGAATATATTTTTAGTAAGTCAAATTGTTTTTGCTCGACAAACATAGAGGGCAGCACTGTCAGGTCACTTAGTCAATTTGCTTGTTGAAACATATTCTTCCTCACAATAATGCTGCATATTTATGTAATAAGTAAACATTGTCTTCTAACAAGGGAATAACGACAGTCTTTACAACCTTTTATTTCTGTCGCATTCCAAGCATTTGTAATATCAAGGGAATAAAGAAAGGGACTTGACCATTTACAATTGTACACTTGGTGCACTGTGGCACCCTGTAAAGCAGTAGTAAGCTGACAAATGAAATTATAATTATACAGCTTTGCCTTCAGTTGATAAAATAAATCAACACATAATCTCTGCTTTTTGTCACGTTATGAGTTCCATGCTCCATACTAAATTCTCTCCTCACCTTAAAAGCCACACATGACTAAATCCTCATCTGTCTCTGTCCACACCCCTTCCCTTCCCTCAGGTCCATCATCGCCCCCAGCCTTTTCCTGGCACTGGTGGTATGTGGTGATGGCCATTGCCGGCGCTGTGTCCATAGCTGTGCTCTTTGCTGTTTATGTGGCCAAGCTGCGGCGTAAGGAGACGCGCTTTGGGTGCGTAAACTGTTTGGCGCTCCTCGTGGGTGGAAGGGAGGGACTCGATAGCTGTGCCAAACCAAAAATCGCCAGTGTTTTTCAGCTCCATGACCTAGTTGCCTAACTTGTGCATGCATTCTGGATGGGATAGAAGACATCTGTTTTGAAAGACCAACAGTCATTCTTCTAAATTATGGAGCAATGCCATGTTTTCAGCTGTGTTTACGCATCTGCTGCAGAGGCCTCTCATTGTGTTTTGCCCTGATTTGTATGACGTGTTTATGCATTCACAGAGAGGCGTTTGAACCCATGATGGAGAGCGGAGAGCTAGTTGTCAGGTATCGCGCTCGCCGCACCTACAGCCGCAGGACTACAGAAGCAACATGTGAGTTCCCTTCTCTGCCCCTGCATGTTACTCAGAAAGATGATACTTTATATTTCCTCCTGACTGTCCCTAAGAAATAAGTCTCTCAGCATGCCCAAACCTGCCTCTGTCCTCAGGATATAGCGATACAAAACAGGTTGCATAATAGCATCTTCTCTCATGCCCTGGGCTTGGATTCAACAGTTCGATGGAAGAAACTCTTTGGCTGTAATGACACACATCGACAGTTCTATTTTCCGCATTTCAAGACAGGAATCAAGTCCTTGGTTTGTTTGGTTGATCAAAGGCAGGAATGCAAACAACTAAGGGTTAATTCATTCCCCACAGCTGTGAAAACAGCCCTGGTGTGTCAGCTGACATACTCCACAACAACACTGTGTCCCTTATACTCTATAAACCAATGTATCTTTTTATAATCATATCAAGTAGATGTGCAGTAAATCCATTGGTGAAGTTGTGCCCTGTATAATCAGGCGTGAATGGCAGAATTAAATTTGACTTGACTACATTTTACTGACAGAGCAGAGTAGAGGATGGAGGTGGGACATTGGGGGTGAAATCAAGATAACAGCACATTGTGGGAAAGGGAATACAATTACATCAGGGAGCTAGTGACTTGACGTACCCCTCATCTGAATGAGATTTCACACTTGTAACAACTACTTAGCTACTACTCTAACTGCTAGCAGTTAGAGTCACTGCTCTGACTGGAGGTCATATCACCTTTGGGGAGTAAACTGGGAATAAAAAGTATTGTCCAGGTGGAGCTACGACTTCGTACTGGTGGAATACAAAGCTGTGGTTGGCAGTGGTTTGTGTGCTTTCACCAGCCAGCAGTCCCTGTGAGTCCTCATGATTGCAGACAGAGATATGTACCTGCAAACACAGCCTCAAATTTCACACAGCTGGGTCACATTCATTTTTTTTGTCCCAAGTGTATGAGCAATATTTCTGTAGACCTAATACACAAGTCTCAGCTTGCCACAGCCACAAAGAGGCCAGGGGAAAGGCAAAACTGTAGAGAAAAAACAAAAAACATATTCAGTGAGTAAAATAAGACCAGCTCGGGGGAAAAAGAGATTGAGATGTGTAGTCTGAATGAATGGGGGAAAACTTGCTGGGAATAAAGGACGGGGTCAGATTGGAGGGATTTGGGTTGGATTAACACTGCTGAAGTTGACCAGTAAAATTTGGCAAATTTTTTATTGCATGCATTGGCTAATAGCTGGTCACGCCAACATGTGTTGGAACATGCCTGTGGAATGAGCACATTGTTGTTCGACGCGTGGCAGATTGATAGTGTAGCAGCAGCTGGAGGGGGATCTCTGATGCATGTCGTCACCTTGTCATATTCTGGCCCAGATGTGAAAACAGAGCTAACGTCTGTAGCGCAATCTGCTCGCCACCATACAGCTCAATGACAGCCAGCTGGTTGAAGGGAGTCAGGAATATTTAAACCATCTTAAGATGGATGGATCCTCTGATCTCAACTCCCCAACCAGGTCCCTTGCAGGATTCAGATTCAAAACTTATTATATAGTTTGGAATTTTGTCTTTATTTTGTATAGTTTTTGACTCTATTTTCAGCTGCACTTAAGTTTTGGTTTTCTGGGTTTGGTGATTTTAGTTCAGGTTTTATTTATTTTTTGTTTTATTTGAACCTACATTTTGTTTGCAGTGTAGGCTCAAATTTCACTACTTTTGAAAGACAGTTTGTAAGATATAATTGACATTTAGAGTAATGGTTTTTAGTATTTTTGAAACAGGACTTCATTAAAAACAATAAATACTGGATTCAATTATTACATTAATACATATTCAAATAATGTAATGTTTAGGCCATTTTTAAACCTGTTCTTTTGCATTAACAAAAAGATGAAGACTAAGAAGATTTAATTAAAAAAACATTCTGGTGAGTTTTACACAAGTTCAGTTAGTTCAGTCAGTCTAATTTACATTGTTACTCAAGTTTATTAACACTTTGTTTTTGGCTTAGTGTTGTGCATTGTGTTTTTACAATCTGGCTGTTTTTCTCTCTTTTATGTGTTGTTCATTAAAGTGCTTTCCGCCCCAAACACCATTAAAATTCTTTATTTTTTCCTCCTCAGTGAACAGTCTGGGCATCAGCGACGAGCTGAAGCAGAAGCTCCAAGACGTGATGGTGGACAGACATAAACTAACCCTGGGAAAGACCCTGGGTGAAGGTACTGCTTTGTTTTGTTTTGTTTGAACTATGTCAGTCTCATTTCTGGGGTAGCCTGGAGGTAATATGTACATAGTACATAGTGAGGACTTATCTGCCATAGCAGTAATGCTTGCTTTCCACTTATCTCCAGTTATTTCCGTCTGACACTATGTGTTGACCCTGGGTAGTTTAACAGTTTACAATGTGATAATCTCCTAGCACTGTACCCTGTGAAGTCAGGAGGCCAACAACTCTTCCCTGTTTAACAAGACATTTCATCTTGTTGCATCTTATCTGGGTGTTTGATTGTGTTTTAACTTCTTTCTTTAGGGGAGTTTGGCTCTGTGATGGAAGGGCTGCTGACTCAGGAGGAGTCTGCTCTCAAAGTTGCTGTCAAGACTATGAAGAGTGAGTAGACAGTAAAAGTACTCAGGAATTATCACAATGAATCCCTTCATCTCGGGAACACAGGCCAATTGATGGACATCAATCCGGGTCAGAAATTCACAAGTGCTGGGGGCAAAAATGTCTTTTTTGATCAGAAAACAGACACCAGTGCAGCTTGTAAAAGATATTGGCAGAAGAAAAAGTTGACCCCATGTTGACCGTAGTGCCAAAGTAAAGACAATTGTATAAAAACTCCAAAGTTGAGGGAAAAAGATGAAATTGGGAAAAACAGCGCCACCCTTTACGTGAGATTTCTGCCAGTTTCAACTTGTGGTGACAAAGTTCAAACAAACTTAGTGGTAAAAACTGCTAACATGTATTAAATTATAGTTTATAAATTCAGGAGCCAAAACACCATCTGAAGTGTATTTCTTACTCTGGCAACCTTTCAACGTGGCACATGGGCTCACCTCTGTATCATCTCCTCTCCAGTTGCCATCTGTACCCGCTCAGAGATGGAAGATTTTCTCCGTGAGGCTGCCTGCATGAAAGAGTTTGACCACCGCAATGTCATGAGGCTTCTAGGTGAGTCTGGATTCATACTGCCTGGCAGGTCACGGGTCGGCTAATTAAAATTACAAAAAGGGTTATGCTTTCTTACTTAGTTGATATTCGTGGGTTTCTTTGCACAGGTTCCAAATTGTGATGGGTTCTTCCTTTGCCCATGCTACACCCTTTCACCAAGTTTCTTTAAAATCGGGCCAGTAGTTTTTTGGTAATCCTGCTGACAGACAAACAAACCGAACTGAAAACATATCTTCCTTGATGAAGTGAATTCTACCATGTGGGTACAACCCCAAAAAGTGCAGGAATCATGCAAGTACATTAACTCCATTAATTTCCTCAGGATTCCTTAGGTTCCCCACAAACCTTACTATAAACTGTTTTTAATGGAACTACTTTCTATCAAAGAAATAGTCCAAATTGACTGCATTTTCTGATTTTTGAGAGTAACAGGGAGACTGGAAAGACTAAATGTTTGAGCTGAATATATCAAAACCTGTGCAAATGAAACCATAAATATGTGCATGACTAAATACCACTAAAGGTAAGTGAGAAAATGTTTATTTTTTGTAATTTGGGTGAACTAACTCTTTAAAAGCATTATTTAAATAGCAAATTCAAGACTGAGTGCTTTTGAGATGTACAGAACATGTATGTATTCAATGTGTATAATACTAATCTGAAGTGTTTTTACAGGTGTGTGTCTGCAGACTGTGGAGAGTGAAGGTTACCCCTCCCCGGTGGTCATTCTGCCTTATATGAAACACGGAGACCTGCACAGCTATCTGCTATACTCAAGGCTGGGAGACTCTCCTGTGGTTAGTCTGATTTCAAACAATAAAAGCTAAGAGTCAGCAACACGTACATGTGCAAACGCAGGCAGCCGCACGCATATGCACGCATACAGTCCCACACAATTTAACAGCTTAATGGGTTCAGGGCATAGACTGTATAAAAGGTTCAGGGTTTATAAGTTCACATGAATGTCTGTCAGCTAAATAGGATCCAAAGGTCAACATAGACGTAAAGTGTTTGTTACAGTAAGTCACCATCCACACCTTATTGGCAGAGCGTACGCTCTGAGATCATGAAAACACAAGATATGTGTCTGTCGTTGCTACATGTATCTGCAGTTTTACTTATTAATGGATGAGATGTTTTTTTTGGAATTGAGAACTGCTATACGCAGTAAGTCCCTGAAGAGCAGGGTTGAGAAACACAAGCCTAATCAAAACAAGATTCCTACAGAATGTTGAAACATCCATGTGTTCGGCACACATTCAAAAACACAGTGGTGTTGAACCCTATTCTTCCCACAGGAGGAGGCCGTTAGTATTTGGAGCAGGGAGCACTCAGTTCTGGCAGATCACAGGTCCTCAAAGAGATGGACTCTAGTGCCCTCTACTGTGCAGAAAATAAATGTCAGCTGTGTGTGACTAAATTTTTTTTTGCTCTGTGCTGTCCTGCAGTACCTCCCGTCTCAAATGCTGGTAAAGTTTATGACTGATATTGCCCGAGGGATGGAATACCTCAGCAACAAGAACTTCATCCACAGAGACCTCGCCGCTCGCAACTGCATGTAAGCAAAATCTCTGCTTCCACATTTTACTCTCTCAGTTCCTGTTAGTTATCACTTGCTCTTTCTCTTGAAGAGGAAAAAGAACTAAAAGTGACTTAAGAGACTGCTCAAAGCAACATTTGGGAGGGGGGAAGCCCAAAAAAGGCTAAAACTTTATATATCATATTTTATAATCTTATCATATATTTTGGGTCTCAATCTGCAGCAAAATAACTAGTAACTTTTGATTTCAAGTAAATAGTAGTGGAATAACAAAATTGACCACTGAAATATAGTGGAGTAGAAGTACAAAGTATCCAAAGTAAATAACAGCACTTAAATTAATGTACTTTTTTACATTACACCACCGCCCAAATGCCCCTTTACCAAAAATGCAGCGCTGTAACACTCTGGTTTCTCTGCCTCAGGCTGAATGAGAACATGAACGTATGTGTGGCCGACTTTGGCCTCTCCAAGAAGATCTACAATGGAGACTACTACAGGCAGGGGCGAATCTCAAAGATGCCCGTCAAATGGATCGCTATTGAAAGCTTGGCTGATCGCGTCTACACCACCAAAAGTGACGTGGTAGGTTCACCCACTGTGTGTGTGTGTGTGTGTGTGTGTGTGTGTGTGTGTGTGTGTGTGTGTGTGTGTGTGTGTGTGTGTGTGTGTGTGTGTGTGTGTGTGCTTGTTTTAATCCCAGCACCTCACTACAATCCTTGGTGTCCGTTACTTTTCTATATTATGAATGAAATATTTCTATGTTTACTGTTGAAAACTGAGAAATAGCACTCATTGAATAGCCTCATGAAGACATAGCTATGATGTATTGAGCTAAATGTATTTCAGTAGAATATACTGTGCGTACATATCATTACTACCATCTATGACAGATGTAAACAGCAACAGCTGACTGCACTGATGACTACAAACTGTAAACTTGAGGGGCCCTGGTTTCATTGCACATGTGAAAGTGTTCATGCAGTGTTAGCGTTAAAAAGGATGTGCATTCTTTAGCAACTTGTGCGTAAAAGTAGGATGTCCAGAAAGCTTAGAAAAACATTGTCTGTTATTTCCAGTGTTTAACCTGTGCAGATTCATGTTTTAAGTAGGTATAGCAAGGTGTCTAAAAGCTAAAGGATGTCAAACCCCTTTAATCCTTCCCCTCTCTCTCCCTCTTTACTATGTCATGCTCCTTCCCTCCATCTCTCTCTTTCTCTCAGTGGTCGTTTGGAGTCACAATGTGGGAGATCGCCACGCGGGGCCAGACTCCGTACCCTGGGGTCGAAAACAGTGAGATTTATGATTACTTGAGACAGGGAAACCGTCTCAAACAGCCTCCAGACTGTCTGGACAGCATGTGAGTGTCAGCTCCTTCACTTTCACATTCCTCACAAAACACACTCAGCTGATGATGAAATATCTTGGGGATCTTATGCCTCCTGATTAGAAGTACCTTTTTTTCCATAAAGCAATCAAGGCTGGAGGCTAAAAACAGTTCCAGTCTATCTGATTTTCAAGGAGCTTAGATAATGCTTTATATTGTTTACAGTAACACACTTACTGAACTATTTGGTTCCAAGATATAGATTTCAAAAGCATGCACCCGCAACACTCAGCAAGTTCCTACCAATTTATTTTAACAACAATTAGAAGATAAAAAAGTGGCAGATATAATTGGTAAGGGAAATTTCACAGGAAAAAATCCAGTTATTTTAAGAATAATGCATCTTAATAACATAATTATAAATATACATTTCTTATCTGGAAGTTTGTGGGGAAAGAGACCTGCTATGCTAAGCTAGAAATTAATTACAATTAACTCACTATAATTAGTGTCAAAGTAATTCCATACAAAATATGTTAGTTTATTTCTATGAAGTTATTAAACCTGTTTAATGAAGAGTTAGTGTTTTTCACATGATTTAACAATGTGCTAACATTAAATATACAATTACCATTTCTTCCTCCTCTCCAGATACGCCCTGATGTTCTCCTGCTGGCTGCTGAGCCCCAAGGATCGCCCATCATTTGAGGCCCTGCGCTGCGAGCTGGAAAAAGCCCTTGAGGATCTGCCGGACACCCAGGACCCAGACGAGATCTTGTACGTCAACATGGACGAGTCTTCTATGGAGCTAGGGGCCGTTGGTGGCCGTGACCCCATTGGGGGGCCGTCCCCTCTCTGCCTGAAGGCCCTGGACTCTGTGACCACAGTGGAGGTCCACCACCCCAACCGCTACGTCCTCTGTCCCCAACACGAGACCAACCGAGCCCTCTCGGACTCCCTGGAGAGCCTGGACATGCCGGTGTCGTCTTCCACAGCTACGCTGCCTCTACAACCATCCTGCCACTCCACTCCCAACCCCACACCAGCTCCCACCCCAACTGTTGAGCTGCTGGAGGACAGGGAAGGGTCTAGAAAAATGCCCTGGCAGTGATGGCTTCACTTTTGTTTTTTAAATGGCAAGACTTTTCACTGCCAAAGTGTGCCTCCTTTATCCCCAGTCCAAGAACGAGATCCAGCCTCTTGCTACTGACTGCATAATATCTACATACATATTTTGCACAAATTCTCTCTCTCACACACACACACACACACACACACACACAGCCGAAGGCATTCCAAGGAAGTGAAGGATTGGGATTCTTTGTCAACCCTTCTGAAATGAGCACGTTTCCAAGCGAGTGTAAAAGTTATTGTATGATTAGCGTAGCAGGATGAACACTGTTACCAACGATAGACAGTGGGTGAAGAAGTTTAGCGCACGTTACCCTCATATACACTGCAGCACAATCAGAGAATCTAATTCCAAGTCCATATAGCATTAAATACCATAACTACCTGTATACAACAGATCGATCCCCTTCACGCGACTAAGCTAAACAATCTCAGTGAAACCAGCTTAGACACTGCCAGGCTGAATCTACAACCAAACAAACTCAGGAGCTTGAACTTGCGAGTAAAGGGCTAACGTGGAGGACTCGCACCAGCTGAGATAGTGCTCCTCTGACGGAGAAACCTCACCCATCTGAAATCCCTGCTCCTGTGCAGAAATAACCAGAGGACAGTTGGGAAAGAACGAGAAAAATCAGCAGCAGTGCCTCTTTCACTGAAGGTATCATCTGATGAAGACGACTAGCTGCTTTATGGTTATACTGATACAGTTTATGAAGGACAATAAGACGAGTTAAAACTAAAATCGCCAACAAGGATGGGCTTCTTTTTCTTTTTTTTTCTTTTTTTAGAATTAAAAGAGACCAAAATTTGCAGAGAAAATGAAATTACACTGCAGGCTTTAGATAATTTCACGTGAAGTCGTTTTAAATGAAGAAAATCCATCTTATTGATCCATTGTATGATAGCCTAATGTAGCGCTCTAACAACCCCTGCATCCTCTCAAGTGGTCGTACTGCTAGTTGTGCATTAAGCACCATGAGCCATTTACAGTTCACACAAGACATCTCTTTCCTCACTAACAGGTGAGACACCTGTGAAAGTCCTGAACTAATCTATACATCGTTGTCATAACTCAGGAAACTGGAGACTTGTCAACAGTGACAGAGGTACTGGTCAAATCAAGAGGGTACAAATAATCAGAGGCAGGTGGATGGACTGAGGGTAGGTACGGACATGATGGAGTTACCCGAGGCAAATAAGCTCCTCACCTTTGCTTTTGGCTCAAGCACAGTGTTATTACACATTTTGTAAAAAAAATAAAAATAAATAATTATGCTGATTTTTTTTTCTACAACTTTGCACTAATGTTTTTTTTTTTTTTTTATATCATTGTATGTTTGTTTATAATTTGTATATCTTTTACCCCTTTTCATTTTGTGTTTTAATTACTTTCTGGACAGTCATCCTGCAGACGCCTCTAATAAGAATCTGTCCACATGTAACAACTTGCATATTCATAAAGGCAGAGAACATAGCCTGTGAAATCATTGCAGGGCATCCAAATCCAGTCGATGGAGTGTTTTCCGTAAATGAGCAAAGAGACTGGGAAACATGACTAACCTCGTCATCTGACATCATCCTGCCACACTCTTATTCTGGGATATTTTAGTTACTTGAGGTTTAGCACTGTAAATAGAAGTCTGGTACCAGCAGAATCCAGGAGGAGACAGAAAGCAAAGCGTGTGTTCATCCAAACCTCTGCTTCGAGGTCCACTAGCTGCAACTTTGCATCATGCATGCACTTATTTTTTTATATATATATATATATATATATATATATTTGCTTTAGTTCATCATTTTGTCTTTAGAATGGACCATATTCCAACACACATTTTGGGAGAACATTTGTTGAAATGAGGCGCTGTGTTTCTCAGATGTATGCATCAAAGGTACTTATATATGAAACAGTATACAGTTATCCTTTATACCTGTAGCATTACTGAAATTCCTTGTTAAGATGAAATGTACATTTCTTGCTATACATTTGGTACTGTATGCTCATTGAGTGATAGTCCTCCATTGTTTGTGAACTACAGAAAGTGGTGCTGAGACTGAGGCACTCGTCTAATTTGGTCTGTACAAATATTTTACCAATTTGAAAGCAGATAGATACACCAGCAGTGTGTTACACCAACTAGTGTGTTTGAAACATTTTGGTCTTTGGACAAAAAGAAAAACTGATCCTCCGAGGGGATTCCAGCAAAAACTGAATCTCCTTCTTTGTGATTACAGTCAGTTCAGCCTTAAATCTTTACCTTCAGTGCCTTCAGAGAGCCAGTATTTTGCATTACAGTAAATGTGTGTGTGGATTGTGATTCTCCTGATGTGTTGAATTGGGAGAAGACTGTACTATAATTGCCTTTATATTGTCATGATTTGTAAACAAAGTTTTATACAGTACCTGCAGTATTTTGTATAAGAAATAAATGTGTTCATCGTGAATGAGCTCTCCTCCTGAGCTTTGGTGTAGTCAATATTAATCTCATCCATAGCATATGTGTAAGTGACAAGTTTATTAACAATACAGCCGGCGATGAGGTAACGTTTTGTCGAATTAAGATTTATGATCACACAGCAGGAAGATTAAGAACCTGAGATAACACAGTGGCTGACATATCCTCTGAAATATCATCTAAACACTGAAAAACCCATGAAATAGATGAATAATGTACAGAATTTATAGTGTCTAAAAGGTGTGTGTGGTCTCAGAAGTGGATGTAGGAGATCTGCACGTCGCCTTCTATCTCCAGCATGTCAATCTCATTAAAGGACTGTAGGCGGTGGACAAAGTCGAACAAGTGCTGCCCATTCACAAACACCTTGAACCTCTGGTTCCCGCAGCGAATCGACATCTGAGAAGCAAAGGACAGAAAAGTCAGGACACCGCTGACCCAGTCAAAATAATGTAGACGGATTGAATATAAATACTTACATCAAAGTACTGTCCCTCCATGAAGGGGTTCAAGCTGGCCTCTCTGTCCTCCTGGCCCCAGTTACCTCCAATCATGCTGTTCCTCACCACGATGCCATCCCTCACCCTGGGGTTCATATGGAAGGCAATGTCCCGAGATCTGCTCACCTTAAAGTTGATGCCGATTCTGCAACACACAGACCCAGGAGTGTAATATGAGTCTGTTAGCACTCACGCTATACTGACTTTAGTGTATGTACAGTCACAAGCACACACCTTTCTGCTCCATAGGGCACCATGCCTCTGATGATGATGGTCCGCTTAGGGTACATCCCTCCTGGGATCATGTTGGAGTAGGGCACAGGCTTAAAACACAAATAACAAAAAAATAAATAAATAAGACAGGTAACATAATAACATGACTAACAGACATAAACTGGAGAGACAACTTCAATATACCTAGATCCTACTGAAGTAAAAAAAAAGAAAAGTAGCCTGAAGGTGACACCAAAGGAGACGGTTATGTTGTTGCCAGTGGTGAAATGTACTGAAGTACATTTACTCAAGTACTGCACTTAAGTACAATTTTAGGTACTTGTACTTTACTTGCGTATTTCCATTTTGTGCTACTTTCTACTTCTACTCCACTACATCTCAGAGAAAAATACTGTACTTTTTACTTTACTACAATTATTTGAGAGTTTCAGTTACTTTACAAATTAAGATTTTTGCAGACAAAACATACAAAGTTAAAGTCAATTTCTCGATTGGCAATTGGTTAATAGTTTGGTAACACTTTACTTGAAGGTATCTACATAAGAGTGACATGACACTGTCATGACACATGAACCCTAACTCTAACCATAACTTGTTATGACAAAAACCGAATGACACTGTCTGACAGAAGCGTTATGTCAACGTTTATGATTTGTTTATAATGTTTATGACACGTTCATGACAGTATCATGTCACTCTTATGTAGATACCTTCAAGTAAAGTGTAACCAATAGTTTTAGTGCACATTCGTTGGAAAAACATTTCATGGTACCAGCTTCTCAAATGTGCAGATTTGTTGCTTTTCCTTTCAATTATTGACCACTGAGACAAGGCTTCACTGCGTCACCCAGACTTTTCCCTGCAAATGAGTGTGGAACACATTTTACTTACAGGATTGTAGACCGGCTGCCCGCCCATGCCCTGTAATCAGATTAGCATATGTAAGATTTAAATTGGAATACCAGAATTTAAAAAAAAAATACATAGAGGGCTTTATGAATGTGTAATCATGCAGTATTCTCACCGGCAGGCTTGATCCTCCCTGACAGAAGACAAAATAAAGTCAGTCCATTAAATACAAACTTTTGTTTACATAGCTACAAACTGTTGTTTGATTTACATGTGACAAATGACTGTGTCTTAGTGTAATATAAAACATTAAAATGTGTAAATAATACAAAAGGAAAATCAAATCAGTTATTATAACATTGTTTCATACCCCCATACCACCTCCCATTCCTCCTGGATATCCACCCTGTGAAGAAGCACATATTTTAAAAAGAAAGATTTAATATGATTTTGTTCTGTGGCTTATTGTGACTTTGATCAATTTAGGTCGGTGTTTTTTTCTGTATTAGTGACATTTATATAATAAACTAATGAATTTGAGCGCTGAGGAAGAGCAGAAATAAAAGTATTTATTCACCCCCATGCCACCTCCTGGATATCCTCCCTGTTGAAAAGTTGTAATCATGTCAAATACTGTTTAATTATGTATTTTATCTAATTTTGACATTTGAATAAATCCTCATCCTAAGTATACTTACTTCCATTCCTCCTCCCATTCCTCCTCCCATGCCACCTGGGTATCCTCCCTGTATGTCAGTTGGAAGAAGCAAGGCTTATGCAAATATGTTCACTGTATTTCATTATAGTTTTAGTAATATTTGAAAAAAAAAACTACCTTCAAAGACAAAAATAATAATAATATAACTTACCCCCATGCCACCTCCTGGATATCCTCCCTGTTGAACAGTGGGTTGTGAACATGTTAATCCTGTAAAATACTGTGTTGGAATTTAATTTTTATACTGAAATTATGTATACTTACTCCCATTCCTCCTCCCATTCCACCTCCCATTCCACCTCCCATTCCACCTCCCATTCCACCTCCCATTCCACCCTAAAAGGACCAAACAAAAGTGTAAAACAGTCAAACAAATCTAATTAACAAACATAAAGTGCACAGAAAAAGTTGACATCTTGTCATAAGAGTGGAAGAATTATTTAATGCAACGGTACAACAGGACATTTGCTGCAGCAACTACTAGTAACACTGCAGCTGCTACTAGTATTAGCATACTAATATATTCACCTATAATAACCTGTTAACAAACATTGGAAATCATCTTACCACCACTAACACTTACCAACCATTAACTGGAATATTGGATTGTATGAGTTCGACAATCGACTAGTGTGGACTTGACCGGAAAACAGGAAATAAATATGTGCACTGGCTGGATTAACACAACTTTTATGCCTTTCTGTCACATCTACTGCAGTCAGATTCACTGTGTTCCCTCGGAAGGAATCACTGCACATGGGTAGGCACTTGTAATGACATTTCGAACATGTTTAGAGGCTTAAAACACATTTAAAACTTGCCCTGTTTAAGCCTGTTGGGTGCTAACGCTAGCAGGGGGGATAACACGGTGTAGGCAGCACCGATTGCTTTCGTTTTTTTTGCTACTGCCAGCACTCCAAATTTCCAAACAACAGAGCTACGTGTTGAAATTGACCGGAATTCTCCTTTAATTGCTTAACACCTGTAGAAGCTTTGGTTTTACCATTGCACATTGAGGTTTCAGCTTTGCTAAAGCTTGAAGTTATACACTTTTGAAAACCCAGCAAAACAAAGCAAGCACAAACACAGTATAACGGTTACTGTTTTACTCACTCCCATTCCTCCAGGATACCTATTCATGCCACCTCGAGCACCCTGACACAGAAGCAAAAAAGGTTAGAAATCAGCTGTTCGTGATTTATTATGCTGCTGAATTTATTTGCCCCAACAAAGCCCAAAGCATTAAGCTGAAAGCTTCAGGGACAGGAAGTCTCACCCCTATGATGTTAATTGTCTGGATGGAAACATCTCCTGCGATCTGCAATGCGCAAACCCTGTTCAAAGGGAGACGATGTTCGAAGGTGTAGAAGTCATTCCCATTGACTTTAATCTGCAACGGAATAATGTCAAATGTTACCCAGAGTGTGCCATGGTCCAATAATTAATAATTATATAAGATGAACCTGTTGAAGAGATATTCACACAATTTCAAACTGCATACATTACTGCAGCACAACAGTAAACTTCAGTTCATAAAAGGGTAACAGTTTACTTAAACCCCCTTCTAAGCATTTATAGGCACTATATAAACATTTAATAAAGGGTTTATAACACACTATGGGTATGATAATGCCTCCTGCGGGCACCAATGGCAAGGCAAGGCAACTTTATTTGTATAGCACATTTCAGCAACAGGGCAATTCAAAGTGCTTTACAGAAAACATTAAAGTGGATAATAGAGTATACAAACATATTATGAATGACAATGTCGTAAAACAGTTGTAATAATATAAAAAATGTATTCATAGGACGATTGTTGACAGAAACTGTACATTAAATACCATTACATCTGCTTACAACTACATTATAGGGTGTTATTAACTTGTAGTAAAATTGTAGTATGTGTGGACGTGTGGTTGGGCTGACCTGGTAGCCCTGAGAATTGACCAGGATGACCATTTCAAAGACCTGGCCTTTCCTGAAGGGCATATCACGGATCTTGTTCTCAGAACCCCAGGATCCCTCCTGACAAGAGTTAAAGACCACCTTGTCCCGGCCGTCAAATCGAGGGTTAAAGTGGAGGGCGATGTCGCTGGACTCAGACTCTCCGCAGAGCAGGTTGACTAAGAACCTGCCAAAAAATAACAGCAAAAAACTTTTACTTGAGATGGCAACCCATCATTACCTACTTTGAGAACTTAAAGGTGCAATATGTAATATATTTACTGTAATAAATCTAAAAATGACCGCAATATGTCATCAGATATTAAGGAAACATGCTAAGTTGAAATACTATCTTTTCTGACATCATTGCTAATACCAGTATTTTCTCCTTCTCTGTTTGTGTTTTGGCCTGTGTGTTGTTATCAACTGCCCAGTTTGACAGCCAGGCCGGGTTGCCAGATATACCTGTAAAAACGTAAACCCAGCACGCTACAGCTTTAATGTTAGTACAGCCATGAAAGCAGCACTCAAACGAACGGGATCAACGGAGATAAATTCTACATGACATAAAAAAAACGGCATGTTTCTAACAGTTGCGTGACAGGGACGTAACAAACCCCGGGTAAATACTGGAGATGTATTTGAAAGATGGAGACAGCTTAGAGCACAAAAGGACGCCGAGTTGGCTAATTCACTCCTGAACAGGTAAGCATTAGCTTCGGGCTAATTTATCACCGCTACAAGGGACGGGCATTTTATGTAATTTAAACATTTGTGTACTCACATTGAATTATATAGCTAGAGTACCCAAGTTGGTTACTCGCAAAAACAATTGAGACACAGCCAGTAAAGTGATCCCGACTGGTCCTGGCTAAGGACGCCATGCTAACCCTGCTAACTGCTAACGTTATCGGAGGGCCAGGCAAGCAATCCACAGCTGTTTACAACGTGTACAATGGTGAGTTATTTTAAGCCAAGAGAGGGAGGCTGTGAATCGGGAAGAGAGGACCGTGAGTTTGCAGTGTGTTTAGCAATTGTTGCCGCAATTCTAAGCCAATGAAGTGTGTTCAGTCGGGTGGAATAGGACGGCAAGGTAGTGATATTTTTAGTAGTTCCTATCCTGGCGTGTGGAGAGGACGACAAGGTTGTCGGGTTTTTAGCGGTTCCTACTGTAATTCTAAGCTGAAAAAGTGTGCCTGTCAGTTGGGTACAGCTGCGTGAGCACGGGCTTTTATGACTGTACTATAGCCAGCATCTAACGTTAGCTACACCGCTGTCTAACATTGTTGGATGCTGCGGTCTCAGCCTGGCAACCAACGTGAACTTCGAGTCTGGGGAGGAGGGGGCGGGGGAGACGACTCTCTCCAGTATTTTGAATTTGTACTGCAGTAACTATTTTAAACAATAGCTGTCAGTATTACATATTGGACCTTTAAAAGTTTGAACCCATACATTTACACTTTGTTTTTCTGAGAATGCACGGTAAACAGGCAAATGCTCGTAAAACACCTACTTTTATGCTATGATTTACTAAGGTTATTATTATCAGTATTATTATGGCATTTCGATATGATACCTTGATGTGTCCCCCCCCTTATTTTATTTTGTGTTTTTTGTTTTACATTTTATTTTATTTTAGATTTTACTTTACTCTTAGTCTTTTACTTGTAGTGTTGTAATGCTAGTTCAAGGAATTTTGATGAATGATGTTTACAATGGATGTTTAAAGAAAAAGGTTAAAAAAAAGGAAATATTATTTTTCTACTGATATACATTTTATTCTATGTATTTCCTGTGTAATTTCCATCAATAAACAGATTTAAAAAAAATTAGTAATAACAGCAGATGACATGAGACCATTATGCCACTGAGTCCTGACTGATAAGTTTGTTTAGTGCTGGAAAACAAATGCAAACAGTGCAGGTGGGGCAGACTGTGAAAAAACAAAACCTGGTCAGGTATGTGCAATGCTTACTTGGTGGGCTGTAAAAGTACCTTAGATATTAGTATTTTTAAAAGGGGAGGGTGAGGTGATAAAAGTGGAGCTGTGTGTTACAAGTCTGAAATGCACCAAAGAAACCTGCTCCACCCAGAGTGAGATGACACAAGGTATTCCCCCCGTTTTTAATAGTGTCAAAAGGTTTTAGTTAGAGATACAAAAAATAAAAAATAAAAATAAAGATTTGTTTTTGTTTTCATAACTTCTTTTTTTTTAATATAATTATTTTGGACATTTTCAGCCTTTATTTTGATAGGACAGCTGAAAACATGAAAGGGGAGAGAGAGGGGAAATGACATGTAGCAAAGGGCCACAGGTCAGAGTCGAACCTGGGCCCGCTGCGTCAAGGAGTAAACCTCTATATATGGGCAACCGTTCTACCAACTGAGCTATCCGGGAGCCTCATATCTCCTTTTTTCAGATTAAGAATGAATTTCAAGATGAATACTGACCTGGTAATGTTCTCAGGAATGGACCCCTGGATGTAAATGGACACCCCTTCCCTCAGGCCTCCATGAATTGGCCCCAGATAGGGAATTCTCTGTACAGTGCACAAATAATATTAATCCACACTGCACAATGTTTACAAGCACCCAAGACACATCTTTCCAAATGTCAGTTGCATTGTACAGTAACTCAGTAATTTACACAGTGTGGTTCCTCTGGTGGTAGTCTCCATTAAAATGAGTGTAGCAATAGATAATGATTTCACTGTTTCCTTGGATGCAGTAGAGGAAAGGAAAGTACAATGCTGTACTCTTTTTGGTTTATACCTTCTCTATAGTGCATACTGTACTAGGGATGGACCAAATGTATTCAATTCAACAATTTGTTTTACTCATGCTGCAGTTTTCAACAAATAAATTCACTGAATCCCATAATGGATGAATACATAATGTATCTACAGCAACCAACAACGACCAGAATTGAATCAACCAATACGTTTTTCGTTTTAATGTATTTATTGTTAAGTTTGTGTTTTGTATTGTCTTTTATGTATTTGCTGTTGAGTTTGATGTATTTTCCCATCTAGGGACGGGCATTGCAAATTAGTTCAGGCTATAAATGCTGTGGTGTGTGGCATAGGGTTACGCTACATACTTGTCCCTATACAAATAAACATTCAAATAAAAAAAATTTAAAATCAATAAGCCCATAGAATCTTTAAATCTTGATATATGTCATTAATGTGGACAAGCATCAGTAAAGAGACAGCTTGAAGAATCTAAAATATAGTTGTTTTTTTTAATCAGGGGTACGTGCACACAAAACAATTCACTATGATATCAGTTTTAGGTCATACTGTTGTCCAGAGTGCAACATAATCCTGTACCAAGTCCTCTGAAGAACAAAATATAGTTTGGAAATCTCAGACAAGCATGGACCAGATTCTTTTGTCAGAACTATGTCACACTAACAGATTGTTTTTGCGTGGCTGACCCCACTGGTGATCAAATGGTATTCCCTTGGCATTAGTGCGATTCATTACTCAGCAGCAGTCAGTTCAGATACTTACAGGGCCGTAGATTGGCTGATAGCCAGGAGGAGCAACAAACGACATGGCAGCAGTAGGTGAGACGGACGGGCAGACAGAATCGGGAGGGTTTTGTCAGGAACTGATCTCTGCTGGAGGCCTTGTTTTATACAAGTGATACGGGAGGGGCAGAGCAGGGTACCAAGCCCAGGGCTGCATCACCATGTTGACTTTGGAAGTACAAGATGCCCATTAACCGTTGACCCGGCAGAGGAGTGGCACATTACAACAAAAGACAGTGTTAAATGTGTGTGTGTGTGTGTGTGTGTGTGTGTGTGTGTGTGTGTGTGTGTGTGGCAAGAAAAAAACAACAGCTATTATTGCAACAAGGCATTAACTCCATTACAAGTTAAAGTCATGCATTGAAAATGCCACTTAAGTAAAAGTATCCAAGTATAATCAAGTAAATGTACTTAAAATATTAAAAGTAGTAATAATGCAGAAAATGGCCCCTTTGAGTGTTACATTACTATATATAATATTAGATTTTACTGTTTACTGTAAAACTGTTTACTCACTAAAGCTGTCAGATAAGTGTGGCAGAGGGAAAAGTATCTCTCTCTGGATATTAGTGAATAAAAGTATAAATACGCATGAAACGGAAATACTCAAGTAAAGTACAAGTACCTCAAATTTGTACTGATGTACTTTGGCACATGTACTTTACTTTCTTTATTTACTTTCCACCGCTGCTTTTATATTATTTCTATTCTCTATAACTTCCTAAATCTTAAACAGTGAACAAAACTGGCATTAGACAAATCTAAATTTTACAACTATCACAATATTACTTTTTGGTGTTGGAAAAGTGGAGGTCTGTATAAGAGACATAATCTCCGTCCAGCACATTAAGTTAGAAACCTGATTTTTTTTTTTTTTTTTTACTCCGCTGAGATTTAAAGAATTGTAGGTGTAAAGGTGTATGTATGATTCATATACTGTAATATCCATCCGCCTACCTAAGGCAAACAGAAACATAAGTAATCCTTATCTACCACACGTCTGAGAGCATAGTGCAACTTCATTTATATACTTCATGGAGGCAGTATGTCATTCCAACAAATGCTTTACAAAGTAAATATGCACGCTATTCATATATACATACACACACACACACACACACACACACACACACACACACACACACACACACACACACACACACACACACACACACACACACACACACACACACACACACACACACAATCTGTCAAGAAACAAAGGCTGTCTAAGTGATACATGGGTGTTTCCTGAAATGTTTAAGCGCAACAATCCACTTTTGACATTTGGTTAAGATAACGTTTTACCAAAGCCAACATGAAACTGCAACACAGGCGCCAGAGAGGGAACATTTGAGTCAAAGTAGGCATCTCCATAACGTCATTTCAAAATCAGTGTTGGAATCAGCGTACACCTTGCAAATAATTACGTTTGTCAAAGCACAATGATTAGCTTAAGACATTAAGTGTTTTATTAGTAGAATTATGTCTACAAAGAAAAATGTTCCTCACATTTAAAGAGGATGTTATGGAGAGTTAAAGGATAATCTAACTTTTTTAACTATGCATTAATGGTGTCAGCGTTGTACGTATTTTTGTTTTAACATGAATGGATATAAAAGATGTCCTTCTGCACACACGTTTACATCTATACTTGTACAGACCTATAGGGCATTCAAAGCCTAAACCTAATTCTTACAGCACTTTGAGCAAATGAGGACTGGACAAAATGTCCTAATTTTCCAAAAAATTTCTTCATACTAAAACTGGTCCTCGGAAAAAGATAGAACAAGAGCATACACGCTCAAACACACGGATACAACAACACCATATAAAGCATATATGTAAATGAGGACACACGTCCAAGTTCTCCTTAAAATAATCTGTTTATTCTGTATTGAAACACAGGGTTCAGTCAGAGGACACTCAGCTCCGTACGGTCAGCTGCCTCCGTGTGGACCACGTGGCAAATACACACTTCAGAGTCGCCAGCAAACAAAATACTGCTCTTCATCTGACAAAGTGAGTCATGACATTAAATGCGAGATGGAGAGTTTGAGAGTTTGTATGTGATCTGTAAGAGGCATAGTGAGACAGAAGTGTCTGAGATCAACGCAGGGATTTGAGAAAAATAACTGATATGCTGGATTCCTAAAAATATCTATCATAAAAACCTAACAAGCAAAAACAAAAGCTAATGTGCTCTTCTGACTGCAAACTGGGCATTTACTTCAGTGTGAGATCAAGTCTCTTTACCACTGTGGATTTCACAAACAGGACACGCAACATGTTCAAGTCCGACAAAGAAGCATGATCGTTGAAATTCTTCAAAGCCCTGAAGAAAAAAAAAATATATATATGTATCTATGATTTATGTAAAATATGTCTTTTCATCAAAAGGCCTCTAAGCAGCCTAGACATTACTCAAGTTATACACATGACACTTTGGACATAATGTATACATTAAATACATTCATTAGTTATTTTTAATGCACTGACAAAAACTTATTTGTGCATAAAGTGTCATAAAACAGACTGTTGGCCAGAAATACAGACGGGCTAAAACGGTCGTCTTCAGAAGATTTGATCTGCATATAAACAATAAATAAACACCCTTGGTATCCTCCTATACTGTATGTGTGTACATCATCACTATCTTAAATGGGACAGAGACACCAGTGGAGATAAGGGACCACATACATCCAGGGACGCATTGTAAGACTTCAGAGTGCAAACTGGGTTTGTCTATACAGCTGATTCACACTGGTATATGTCACGTACGCAGATGATAATTCGTTTTTTATCTTGGCAAGTCAGTCCAACAAGAGTTTCCTATCATGATCACTTGTTTGAGGATGGGTTTCTAACTCCCGAGAGAGAGGAAGAAAAAGGAGCGAGAGTGCGCCTAAAATGTTCACTGCTCCCTCTCAAGGATATCGGAGATTTCTCTCGATGAAACACCAGAAATCAGAAATGCAAGTATCAAACGGCAGCAGCCACATATGACAAAAAAATCCCAACCTTACAAACAATATAAATAAAACCTATCCACTCTAATCTCAAATAAAAGTGTTGAAACTAAAACTATTTGATCGCTAAAGCAGTGACATTGCTATAGGCACTAAAACGTTTACAGCAGTAGCGACTGAAAGAGGCCGTTTTGTATAAATGCATTGATATGCAAGGCAGCCCATGTATATTTTACACCAAAAAGGCCATGTAGTGTATTCATAGCGGAATAAAAAGGCCCCTGGCTTCTTGTGTCTTTTTTACACCTCTCTGATATTATTCTTCTGCTTTTCTCTAATCTATTCCATCGACATTCTGCTGCAGGTGGTGCAACAGTGCAGTCAAAGTGTGCATAGCTTTAGCGGAGGAGAGAAATGTGCAGACAAAAGGTACATAACTAAGACAGACGTGTTCGATTTCTAAATTTCTAATCTTTCCTCTCTTTTAATCCACTCCTCTTTCCTCTCCTCTCTTTCTGTCCCTCAGACGCTGACGCTGCAGGACATTATCCGAGCTGGTCCTCATACTGCTTCCTGAAGCAGTCTCCAGCAGGGAAGAAGTCCCAGCATCGCTCCTGGTACAGCTTCCACACGTATGATTCCTGAAACACAGAATAAAAATGAAAAAATCAAAAAAAAGGATGATTTCATAACGACACAAACAACCAATGAGGGCTGCACCGTGACATTCTTTATACATCTTAAATGTATGTATGTTTACTGACCTGTCCTGTGTGTTCTGTTTCATCTTTGTTTATGAGATACATCAGGAAGAACCTGGAAGAGAAAATGGAGAAAAAAAACAATGCAACATAATAACAGGGTTTTTGGGTTATCTGAGGGGTAAGAAAAGACATTAGGGCTGCTCGATTATGGAAAAAATAATAATCATGATTATTTTGGCCAATATTGAAAGAACGATTATTCAACACGATTACTCATTAACCTTTGGATATAATGGATAGTGTCCAGGGTATAATGTTAGTGTCCTTTATCTCACAGAAAGAGTCTTTGGATCCGAATTAAATCTGGTTTACTACTGTGAGTCGGTTCAGCTTTACAGATATCACACATAACGTTACACAACTAATGAACAATTCCATATACATAACACAATGTGCATCTCACATCACATTTTCACTCACTATGACCACTACTACTGTCATTACTAAACATTGTGCCAAAATGTGATTAATAATGTCGCCGTCAGTGGGCTTATTTGCTAGCTAACCTAAGGAAAAATCCAGCACATAGACGGCACCTTAGAATAGTGTTGCGTGAAACAGGTGATTTAACGTCCCTGCTCATTTTACATACAAAACAAAATGCTGAAGGAACATTACTATGTTTTTCATGTTGGTTTTGAGCGGTATGCACCCCCACTAAGCTGGAAAAAGTTTTAAACAGTAAGTGAATACAGCGCGTCGGGGGAATACAACATCTACTACAGCGGGGAGACAGAGGCAGAAGGACCGCAGGGTTAGCTAACGTTAACTAACGTTAACTGTTCCCAGACAACGGAGTTGGTTTTGCCTTTTTTGCTCACCAAACGCTGCTGTGGCTGCCCTCCTTCTGCTATCTTTACTCGCGCTGAATTTTTAACAGAGCTGGGCGTATCAATCAAAATATCGATAGTATCGATATCAAGATGAGTATTGGTATCGGATCGATACTGTCGTAACGAGATCGATACTTTTGTTGCAGTTTCTCTCCGAGTTCATGCGAGCACAGCGTCTCTCCAAGTCTGTGCGCAGTGTGCAAACAGCGCACCTCTCTCTCCCTCTCTCCCTCTCTCCCTCTCTCTCTCTCTCTCTCTCTCTCTCTCCCTCTCCCTCTCCCTCTCCCTCCCTGCTCTGCCGGAGGCGGAGAGTCAGTGAGAACAAATGAGAGAAGCCTGTGATGATTTTTTTGTTGTGTTGTTTATATTGTTATATTCATATTTATACATTGTGGCTTTTGTTTACTTATTTTGCATAACTGACTTTATTTTTCACAGATATCTGTGTGTAATGGAAGGTATTTTTGGTTGTGTTGACTTTGTTATATTTATATTTTGTTATATTATTTTATTATTTTTATACCGTTACATTGTTTTAGTATTGTTCTAGTTAGTAAATAAAAACATTTAGATTTGCCTAAAATCTTTGTCCTGTGTTTTATCATAATCATAATCAACTAACTAAAGGCAAAATCACAAAATTATTCAATGATCGTGACGTTACAAGTAAAAAGTATCGGTATCGGCGATACTAGCCCTGTATTTACTTAGTATCGGATCGATACCAAAATTCCCAGTATCGCCCACCCCTAGTTTTTAAATTCCAGCGGAAAATATGCACATGACTTGCCTCCCTGACTGTATAGGCGGAGAGAGTTTATGGCTTCAGGACTTCGGGAGGGGCGGATGTGCACGTCCGGATGTGCGCGTGTCATTCAGAACACAAGACAAAATAAGAGTGTTCTTGCAAAACAGAACATGGCAAAATAATAGTTTTTTCTCGATTGTACTATTTTGGTGATCGTTGGGAGCCGAAATCGAAATTCAATTAATTGCACAGCCCTTAAAGACGTTATTCACAGTTAGTCTTCTCAGAGGCCAAATTCATCAGGACAAGATGGTCAAATTATCTACTTCAACATCAACACCGCTAATATCTGTCACGCCATTTTCCTCTTCACGTCCAAACACAACATAAACATAAAAAAGGAGAACATACTGTATTTAAAAGTGTTACACATCGGCACTCCGAGAAGTTACTCACATGTAGTTGGCTAAGTTATGCTCTTCTAAGGTGTGTGTCTCAAAGCCGTGTGGCGTAGAGTCAAAGTAGTCACTTCCAATTCCACAGATGAAACACTTTGTCTAGAGGGAGAAAGGACAGCTTAGATTAAGCACATTCTTGCCTTGTTACTCAAGGACAACGGAAGGTGGATTAAGCAAAGTGACTGGTAAAATCCCTCTGAAACTCATTATATTACCTCCATGTCCTCTCTGACCTGCTCCTGCTGGTCTCTCAGCTCTCCAAAGGCATCAATGATCAAACCTGAGAGACAAGACAGTCTGAAGATCAGAGCTCTTCTCAGCAAAGACTGTTCGCTTTTGGAAAGATTTGTCCAGCAGGTCTAAAATTCAAAACTGCAAACTTCTAGTCACAAACCCTTTTTTCTGACATCTAAAACACATTTTTCTTATTCACTACATTTCCCCTTTGTTTATGAAGTCTCTGCCCTGTTCACTCAGGAGTATTTCCTAGCTTCACATCAGAAAACACAGGAAGATAGGACAACATCAGTACATACAGTAACGTATTAGATCTTTTTTGTTGTTGCTTAAAACAGCTGCAGTGGGAGCAGTGAGACTGAACCAAACAGGTAAAGTTCTGGGCCATAAAAAACTAAAACAAGTTTTTGTTTGAGACAATCATAAGGAACACTGGTACAATGTTTAATCCATCCTGTGCATTGCTCTCTACCTCAGTGTCTTTTCGGATACTACCACAAGCGGGCGCCAATGTCTAAATTGGAGTCAGTGACTAAATGTCACCGACTCTTCATATACAGTAGTGACTTGCAGTTAAATGTTAAACTTAACTTAATGCAGAATTTAAACTTTGTATTTGTATTTGTACAGCCACATTTGCAACACATATTAACACGGAGGTAGACATAAACGAGCCTGCAGAAAAATTCACACACCCTACATTAAATTATGGCTCCTCTTTTTCAGTTTTGACTTGTCTTTACTGTAAAGTTGACACAATGTCTGAGTGCAGCATAACAGTTGGAATGCAGGTGAGCATCTAATTTCCCCCCAAACAACATAGAGCACTTTTGTTTAAGAAGATAGCCACTTATAAACCATACCCTGGATGATAGCCAGCAGGATGACAATGACGAAGAAGAAGAAGGTAATGTCAAAGACCACTCGGTAGAGCTCATATTCATCCCCGGCTGGGTCCTCAATTTCATCTCCTATGCCGCCGCCGGCACGCACGCCAACATACATGTGGAACAGGTAGCACTGCACGAGGGAGTGAGGAAAAATAAAATCAAATAAAAATCAACCCAAAGTAAAGTTGACCCTTCTGAAAACTACAGATCTGTCCTGTAATCAATAACCATATCTCTGCCCTCCACTCACAGTCATCATGTCATCACACTTCATGTCCGGTTCGTCCTCATCCTCACTCATGTTGTAGAACTTTCGGAAGAAGTTGAAGGCCACCACGGTGTACAGGTACACTACCACAGCCAGCAAACCCACTGTCATCATCAGCTGTGAGGAACAGGTGGATAAGGATGTGACATTAGTACATGGCCAGTGGTGCAAGACACCCTCATGATGCATCATTATAGTGGAAGTGTAGAGACCTGTTTGCCGTTGTGAGTAACAGAGGACAGAATGGTGCGCAGGGTTTTGACACCCATGGCGATGTCCAGAAGATGAGCGGCATAGAAGAAGTTGTTGTAGTGTCCAAGCAGAGACATTAACAAGTACCAAACCAGGTAGAGGAAGGTCTAAAAAATAAATAAAAGGGGGGCTGTCAGTCACACTCAAAAACAGATTCTCTCATTGTCTAAAGTATACCATGAACTGCTTCCTTAACTCACGTTGTCGGTGAAAATAACACCAAACTTCCAGATCTGGTACTTGATGTCAATAGATGTGACCCTACAGAGGGAAGGACACGTGTTCTGTGATATGTGCTATAAATCGGAAAGAGTGTTTATGTAAAGAGTGTACAGTACATACCAGCTCAACATTGAGGTGTCTGGTTCAGGCTTCTTTTCGTGCGTCATGGCACTGACGTCTAGAGAAGCCAAGTCCATACCGAGCAACTCGGCGATCCTCTCTCTGCCGTAGATGTCACCATATTTATCCAGCACCTGGATATCATACACATATGTCATGTCACTGCAAGACAAAATCCCTGCCATGTTGTTGATGTTTTCAATCAAAGCTATCTGGAGAAAACTCACCTTTCTTTTCACAAACTTGTCCCAGTAATTGTTAGGGAAAGATCTGCGTTGACAGAGAAACATCATAAACATTTGATTAAAAGTTATCTCAGTTACTAACGCCATATGTTAGAGGTCTCCAACGTGACCCGAGCATGACTGGCATGCAACATGAAAACTCCAGGTTCAGGCTCCTGAAACATACTACAGTTAAACATTCAGTCTTTAATTAATATTAACACCTAATAAAATGAATATGGATGTTCAGGTGGGCATGGTTTGCAATCAGCTGCAGGGGAGAGAGGTGTGGGGATAGCTCATTAGAGCAGTGCCAGGTGAGTTAACTGACACTCTCCCTTTATATGCAGTAGGGTGCTGGACCTTCAGATGACTGACACACACCACAGATAATTTTGTCTATTTGATCTGTGTTAAAAGCTCTGAGCAACTGGACTGTGCACTACAGAGAGAAACCCGGCAACCAAAGGCGCTTGTCATGGTTTGTGCTAAGGGTGACCCACGATGGCAGCCAGACTTGCTACAACTGATTTTGTCCTTGAGTTAAAGCGAGTTAGAGAGACACACACACACATACACACACACACACACACACACACACACACACACACACACACAGAGCCGGATTATTTTAGTTCATAAAAAATGCAGCACAGTGACGATACAGACATTTCAGAAATCAGATGCCTTGTAAACATCTGATTTCTGAAATGTCTGTAGAACCACTCAGCGTTCAACCCCCGTTGGACATGTTCAGAGACTCCATCATATCAGATCATTATCATAACTAAACCTGCGTTACTGCGTCAAAGAAATGATTCTGTTAAAACAAAGTTTTGTTAACGCGATCATTTAGACAGCCCATCCAGCCATCCTTTAATGTGACAGGGCTCTTACGGAGTATTGAGCACCAGCCTGTCCCACTGGCCCTTGATGTCATCGTCCTCAGGCTGCTCAGTGACATAGAGACCATCAAACTCCAGCTTTCTGGCCAGCTCCTTCTCTCTCTTGAAGATAACCAGAGGGACCTGGAGGGTATCGAGGGAAAAGAAGACAAGCTGCTTGAAGCCTACAAGCAGACACAAAAACATACGTGGATTTTTGGTGGAGCAAACACCACCCTACCTTGAGGCAGTTGTAGCCGATGATGCAGAGGAAGGAAATGATGGTGTGGATGATACCGAAGAAGGCCATGGCTGGCGTCATGTAGCCTGTGCTCTCTTCCAAGAAGTAGTACATGGGACCTTCTTCTTCATCATCTTCTCCTCCTCCTTCTTCATCTAATCCGGACCCATCCTCCTCAGCGCCGGAGCCTTCAAACAGGCCAGAGGCCTCAAACAGACCAGGATCGTCAAACTCCTCCTCGCCTGGAGGATTGTCAGACACCTGCAAAGGTCAGACACAAAATGAGTGTCTGAGTGTATTTAATTTGTGTGGCCTGAAACCCAATTTCAAAAAAGTTGAGCGCACAGTGTAGAAATTACTTATTAATACAGGAAGGTGGTAATAAAAAGGTTCTAACTAACTGTTGCAAATATAGAAACTTTTTCTGACAGTGTCGATTAAACATTCTACCTGCTGATGGCAGCCATGCTTTTTGGAGTAGACCTTAATCCTGTCCAGGAATGTTAGTGATTTGTATACGAACAAATTGTGAAAAATACAGATTTATTGCCAAATGTATAATGATGCAGCGGCAAGGGTGATTTTGCAGGTTTGGTCAGAGTTGATACTGTGTGTGCCGTCTAAAGTCAGTTACAAATGCACAGACCTTGTAGAAGAGCAGGAGGAAATTGAGAGCGAAGGCAATAAACAGGGCCAAGAACCGAAGGTTGTAGAAGTTGCGAGAAAGGTAGTTCTGTTGGAGGGGGGGGGGGGGGGGGCAAAGCACAAAAGCCACATTTTAGTGCCTGATTCCACTGCATTAACATTTGGTTTAGCTAACAAATAACACTGTGGAGTGATTGTTGTTACACTACTGCTTGAACATTCTGAACGAAAAAAAATACTGAATATGTGCTAAACTTCTTCTGTCAGGTAGTTGCCAAATATTTTCCATGGGTTATTACACAAGCACATAAACTGGGATAAGGCCACTATTAAAAATTAAAAAAAAAAAAAATAGTGTTCCAAGAAAACAATGGGATGGCCTTCTGAGTAACAATATTCAAAAATATGTACAGTAATGGAGAGCTGCTCACCATGAATTTAATCCTCTGAACCTCCAGCTCATTCCACAGCTCAAAGCCCTCCTCGGCATGTTTCTTCTCCTTCTTTGCCTTGGTCTGCACAGTCGGCTCCTCTTTCACCTCAGGCTCTTCCTCCTTTACCTCAGGTTTAGGTTCAGGCTCTGCCTTCTCTTCCTTCTCGGTGCTGGAAAAGACACACAAGGAGAGAAACTTATCCTTTTTGAAATTACTTTCTCTGGACTCTGTTTTAACATCTGATAACTACACAGATATATGGTAATGCAAACAGTTAAAATATCAACACTAAAATGTCTCGACACATTTCTGTACAAAAAGTGAATTACATCTATTTTACATTTGATTAGATCTAATGATTCATTATTACTTAACATATTTTCTCTGAAATGTGTGAACTTTAAATCTATATTTACTTGTAAAACAGCTAATATAGCTGCACATCCTATCTCAGAGCGGTTCAATATTAGCCTGAGGACACGTTATCTTTAGCAACAGCTGCTCAGTTTTGATGTTGATCCTCAGCAGGCGGATAACTTACTCTGCTTTCTCAGTCTCCTGAGGAGCCTCTTCTTCAGGTTGAACAGGTTGTTCCTCCTCTTCTGGTCCTCCCGCAGCGGCTTCCAACTGTTTCAATAATTGTTTTGCAGTTAATTAAATGATCAATGGAGAGCGTACGCATTAAACGTCAGTAACAGACGGAACACCTCACCAATTTCCTCTTCAGCAGCGGCGTGCCCTCTGGAGTCGGAGGCTCTTCAGCTGTTGTCTCACCAAAGTCTCCAAGTCCCCCAGGAGTATTGAAACCAGGAAGGCGACCGCCTTCCCTCTCCTCGCTATCCTCCTCTTCCTCCTCTCCTCCCACGTTATCTAAGAGATCTGTCACCCCGTCTGCGTCTTGGACCTCTCTAGCCCCAGGGTCAGGCGGCAGGTCCTCGTGAACTTCGTCCTGTGTGGGATCTGGCATACTGGCTAGGATCTCTGTCACCGTTATCTTCTTGGCACCCTCCACTAAGCCTCCACCGAACAGCACCTTCCATATGAGTGTGAAGAAGCCCTTACATATGCCATAAACAAACATCAGGATACCCATCACAACGGTGTAGATAAATGTAGCCAGGCCGATCACCATCTCCTTTATCGTCATTTTTCTTAGTTTGCGGTAACGACGCCGCAGGTTCCGGAAGGTGAACATGTTGAAGAATTCGACCACGCTCTTCAGAAAGTCTGCAAAGGCTGAGGCGGACTCTGGAGGCATTTCGTCTCCATTCCCTTCGTCTCCTTCTCCAGACTCTCCTTGGTCTCCCGCGCCCTCCTCCTCTTCCTCGTCATCTTCCTCTTCTGCGCCGCCTCCCTCGGGCTCAGAGATAGACGCAGCAATGTTCATCTCAAAGATGGTGTCCTCGCAGAAGTTCACAAACATCTCCATTTTCTCACTCTCCCCGCCCTCATTGACCACATCAAAGATGAACTGCCTCTTGGACTCTCTGACTTGTGGCATTTCCCACTGGTTGCGGTTCGCCTCGCTGATTTCAAAGTAAATGCGCTCGATCTTCCTGCTGGCTCCCATGATCTCAATGCGGCCGAGGAAAGGGCGGAAGTAGTTCAGCACGCTCTCGGCCTGCTCCAGGAAGTTCTGAAGGCGCGTGTCGTGGGGTACGTGCTCGGACAGGTTTGTGAGCAGAACGGCGATGTTGAAACCAATGTCTTTGGCTGGCTCCTGGAAACGATCAGCAAACTCCTCAAAGTTGATCATCTCGTTTTCATCAGCTTCTGAGCAAGAGAGCAGGAACTGGATTTCTGAGGCAGAGTATTGCTTCTGGCTGTCCATGGCCTTGGAGAAGTCCTTCTTGGAGATTAACCCACGGGGGTCGGTCACGTAGTCTCGGAAGGCGTCAGATGCCACTATGTCCTTGAGCTTGAGGAACATGTCGAAGAACTTAAGGATCATCTCCACGTTGCTGGAGGACTCCACCAGCATGTCAACCATCTGCCTGGCAATGGTGCCATTCACCACATTGCCTAAAAGCCGTACAAGGTGAGAGGAGATGAGGAATATATAGCGGGTATGTGACAGAAAGGAGAGGACGTCACTAAACTGGGATGGACATCATACCTTCAAGCAGAGACAGAAGCATCACCACCATGTCCTTCTGCAGGTCCAGCAGCTCCTTCAACAGTCCAATTTGACTGGAGTCCTGCAACAAAGCCAAAACGCAAAGCGAAGCACAAACGGTAGAAAAAAAAAGTTCTTAAAATGTGTACTGAATGATATATCGCATTTTAATTTGAGAGGATATGTGCTTCTTTCTGAGACATGAAACGGCAAGAGACGCTACCTCAGAGTGTGCTCTACTCCAAAAATGATCCTTGGTTTGCATTTTTAAATAAAGAATATGCATTTTTAACATCACAAATAATACACTTGATATGATGGACAGCACGACAGACACTGGGAACACAAGCAGGTATGAGAGAAGGGAACAAAATGCCTTTTGCTCGACAGCACCGCCTTTCCCCTTTATCTGAAAAAGTGGCTGCAGCATGGGAGCAAACACATTTGCAGACGCTGATTTTAGCACTCATGAAGACCTGCACCAGCAGAAAACACATATATTTTAGACAGTCTAATAGTGGTTGTCAGGCTGGTGAAGCTCTAAAGGAAAAGGTTGTCAGGATGTGCAAGCATCAGCCACCTGTGAAATCCCAACGGCACCTTTTAATACCTCTACAACACGAAAGATCCAAAAATACAACATTTTGAATTACAGCTAACTAAAAAGAATAAATAGCATAAATAATTAAACATGTCATCTAAGTTTATATTTGTTGTTAACCACCTTTAACAATGGAATAACATCTTTCAGAATCTGACTGAACAGTCACAAATTCTCTGTCCAATTTAGTTCTCGTACAATATAATATTCCTCAATTCAATATATTCCTAGTCAACATTTATTCAAACTGTCTCTTATTCGACAGTCAGTGTCTGTCACTGTTGCACACTGTCTCTGTATTCAGGGACAGTGTGTAACTGATATGATGGCTTGTTAGAAAAACTAAACATGTAAAAGCAAAATGTCTGGTAAATGCAAAGTAAAACCATAAAATGACTGCAGAGGGAATATACAAAGAGGAAAATGTGAATGATTTGGGAATTAGGCTGCGTAATAAATAATGTGATGAAGCACAAGATCTTCAAAAAAGCATGAAGGGCCTCTAAATGAGATGGCACTGGCGGAGAGACACAGATTCTTACGCCATTTCGTTGTCCAGGATCAGGGTGCATCTAACAGGGTTACACATGAAAATAAAAATGTTATCATCAACATTTTTACTTCACTGTTGTGTCTAAACCTGGAGATTTACAGATTGCATGTAAATGATATCTAATCATTTAATTTTAAGATACAGTTCCTTTCGGGTTGGGTAGGGCATCGAGAACCGATTCCTACTTGGAATCGTTTAAACAATTACGATGCCAGTGGAATCGTTTATTTATTGGAATCGTTTGGAATCGTTTGGAGGATTTGGTTTCAAATCTGATCATGGGTTCCAAAGTTTTGGTTTCCGTAGCGGCCAGGCGCTTGTTGTGTTGCAGCCTTGGAGCACAGTAATCAGCGCTCTAGTGTGGCTTTATTTTACGTTGAAAAAGCCCTGTAAAACTGCAAACCACCATTGAATCAAAATAAAACGTTCCTCTTATTTATGAAATAAGCATGTGACCCGTTTCAATTCCACCCCTCAAAGAATCGGAATCGAGAATCGATAAGAACTGGAATCGAAAGGAATAATCGCAATTGGAATCAGAATCGTTAAAATCCAAACGATGCCCAACCCTACTTCCGGGCCACATCCTCAAATTTAATTTTATCTATTTTAAAACCTTTTGAAGCTTTTCAAATGCAAGTCTTGATAAATTAGCACATATCGGCCTTCTTCTTCAATACAAAAACATGGTATGACATATTTTCAGTGTTTCAGTGTAAAAGTCAATTGTTTTTACTGTCAACACAGGGTTTCTGAATTTATATATATGTACAGTATGATACTGAGTATGACCACATCTCATCGGTTAGTGCTGATGCTAAAGTTATTCTATCTTGCTTTTTTTAAACAAACCATAATAACCTGACATTTGTACAAAATTTAAGATATAAAAATACAAAAATGCATTTTAAACAGCAGCATCAGTAACACTCAACATTATAGCGTATAATGATGGCATGAGACTGCTTCTAAAACAACCAAGATGGTGTAGTCAAATGTTTGTTAGTGTTGGTGTGCCTACCTGTTCTGCCTTAATAAAGAAACCTTATTTATCAATACATGTGTAGAATGTCTGTCTCAGAAAACAGAATTATACAAGCTTTAGCCCACATTGGTTTTAGCTCTGTCAGGTATGCATCTATACTGTGGAGACATTGGCACTCCTGTTTATATATTACAGGTGAAGGTTGTTGACCTTTTATTCATTTATATGAATTGTACTGTATATTTATTGCTATATTTTTGTAAATATTGTCATTTTTTAATGTACTATGGACCTTCCATTTGTGTCCTGAAATAAAGTTATTATTATTATTATTATTATTATTATTATTATTATTATTATTATTATTATCAACACTGTCACACAAAATTAGACTGAGTAAGAAAACACTGCCGCTCCTTGTTAGGTCAAACAAGTTACAGACTGCAGACACACATTATTCAAAGCAAGCACATGTTTGTCCAAAGCACAATCAAACCCTAATCACTGGTCAGTACTAGGAAATGAATACTTAAATCAGGTGAGGTGGATTAACTGTATTTCCTCAAATTTTTTCTGCCATCTTAACTTGAATTCATGTTGTTGACAAGCTCAATCTGGTGAACTGATCCGTTCAGTGGGACACAGGGAAAGTGTGCAGAGGAGCCACAATATAATTCAGCAGTAGAATGACAAACAGATATAAATAGCCTTTTATACTAATGCAGTAAAATCAAAAGTCAAAGTTAAAACTGCATTTTGTAAAACTCTATTGAGGTATAAATGTTAATATGAATAATACATTATATAGTTGTATTCAAGTGGAATTTCATGAAAAAGACAGCTGCATTTAAATGTGATTTTAAAAAGAAAGATAACCAAAGGACATCCTGTGCCATTTCTAAGTGCTCAAACCTACAGCATCAAAAATGTTATAGTCTTAAACATGAAGTGTCTCAGTGACGAGGCAGAAACAATCTGACAAAGTAATGTGGGGGGAAAGCTAGTTAAGGTATACAAATAAAAGAAAAATCAAATAAATACATACTTTACTCTGCAGGAACCATGAGAGAGACAGTTCACAAAATTAGTATACTAAGAGTGGACTAATAAATTAAAATATACCATATGGAAATGCATACATTTCTATTTTAATTGCTTGGACTCATCTTTTGGTCAACTGTAATACAACAAAGACATTATTGGATCATTCAAAATGCAGAATTTGTCTGTATTCTCTCCAGAAAGATACCATGAAATACACAGGAAAATTGAGAGTATGACTACAAAAAGGTTAAGCATACATTGGGATGTTTCTTACCTGAGCAAGTTTCATCATCATATGAGCAAAGACGTGCAGGAAGCCCACAACAGCGTCCCACAACCTGCTGTGGGCCAAAGACTGCTGGTTACCAGTACAGGGACCCTGACAGACACAGAAAAATGTCGATGATATCCCAGTGCCGTCATCATGATATATTTTAACATTGTCTTGTGTTTCAAAGTACTCTGAAACTAAATATGTCTATATATTAGGAGATTATTTTCAGGCAGAAGTTTAAAATATAGCTTTATTGTTTTATTTCATTGACTATAGTGTCTTGTTTTGGTATGTCTGCTTGACTGGGTTATGATTAGTTGTACGCAATATCCTATATCCCAATATCAACATCAAAATGTATATGGAAAATGTTTTATAGTTCTATTTTGAAAGAAAAAAAACTTGCTGTCTGACTTAGCCTTTTTCTTCCCCGATCTCAAAAGGCCAATTTCCTCCATAATAATAATAATAATAATAATGTGGGGAAAATCTGCTCACCTGGCAAGTGTAACATGCACAATGTTCACCCCCCCCCACACACAGATTCCACCCTCCAACCAGTGGGTGATTGTATTGCAGTGACAAGCACATGAACCCTCACTGGCTTCCACTGAACTGGAGGTACCACTACTGGGAAATTAACCAATGGAGTCCCCTTGAAATTATGTTTTCTATCATGATTCAACATTTTATCCATCTATCATTCATACAGGAACTTTCTTACCTGGATGTACTCAGTCAAGCTGTTGAAGACCTGCTTGGCCACAGTCATTGCTTTGGAGAAATTCCTCTTTCCAGGATCATCAATAATTTCTTTTCCTGAGTAGTACCAGTAAAAGTCACTGATCGACTCCTGCATACAGGAAGAAGGTAGAACATATGATGTTACTTTTTTTATATTATTTTTGGGCATTTTAGGCCTTTATTTATGTAGGACAGCTGAAGACATGAAAGGGGAGAGAGAGGGGGAATGCGTCGAGGAGTAAACCTCTATATATGGGCGCCTGGGTAGCTCACCCGGTAGAGCAGACATATTATGTTACTTTTGTATTCTATCTTACTATCAAATTGGCCCAAATTAAAGTGTTTTTTTCCCTGAGGGGAGGGTTACCTTGCCAGTCACTGAAGTTGGACTTAAGCAGCTTTCTGGCAAAGTCAATACACAGTTAAGTGCTTCTGCTAAAGTACACAATCCGAGAATGCAGAGAGCCTCTGTGTGTACATGTACTGCACATACATCTACGTGTGCTGATTGACTGAAATGAACAATCCAAAAAGCTCCCTCGAAAATAACAAAAAAATTCCTCTAGCAAAGACAAGAACCTCACAGTTATAACCTGCTCCATGCTGTGGAGAGCTAACTTTCATCAACAATCGACTAAACAAAGTGTTTTTTTGCAAAAGGAGGCTCCAGTCTGGAGTCATGGGAGTAAGAGCAGTGAACCGCCATCAGAATGTCAGAGTGACCTGTAGTCGCAGCAGGTAGTCCACAGTGCAGATGATGATATTGATGGTAGTGGTGCTGCCTGTCTGAGTTCTCAAGTAGTTCTGAAAATCTGAAAGCGGACAATGGAAACAAGATGCGCTTTAAATGGAGTTTACAACAATTGAAACAATAGGTAATATACAGTACTATTAATATGAGCAAGCACTCTCCTGGCTGGTCACTTTGAAACACCACCTTTGGTAAAGAGACTCACCGTTATTGTGGCCCTCACAAAGAAGCTGCACAAAGCGGAAGAGGTCACACGTGAATTCATTGTCCGCCATCACTTTCTCATCTGGGAAGAGGAACATAGGACATGCAAATTCATCTTGTTGAAAGGACAGTTTCAACAGTCCCAGTACAGAGTACATGTGGACTCGGTCAGTTTGCTGTTAGAATACACAGTGGTAATAAGAAGTAAGCACAAGTCATTAGGTGTATTAAAAGAAAATACCAGTGTATTTTACTTTTAACTGAACACTTTGCCCCACTATTAAACATGTTCTCTTGCAACACTGCGTTCATACATTAGATATGAGAACAATGATCTTCAGGAAAAAAAATTGCCATTTCCCTTAATTATGTATAATCAGTTATTACTAAAAGGAACAAGAAGGTTCTCGCAAATAAACAATACACTGGTAAGTCTCCATCTTAACAAGTCATTTTTTTATCAATGTTTGTCCTAAAATTACATTTGAGGACAAAAAGCTAATTCTGCCTATAGGAAAAATGATTTCAACAGTTCTAAAGACAAATCAGCGTTTTACAGAATAAAGTCATTTTATTTAAACTAGTACAGTGATCTGTCCAATTTCTTAATTCAAAAAACACTAGGAATTAGAGTTTTAAGTAAAATGAGGCTTAATCTAAAACCAAACGACTTGTTAAAACAGAATAAACGGCATTCAGATTAGATTTTTAGATTAAGCTTCAACTGTGTTAATTAGGAACTGGTAAAATGGTGATTATGGTAATCCAATTTAACATTACATATCTACTGATACACACTAAACAATGCACAATACCACAAAGCATTGCCAGATTTAGTAGTGAAATATTATCGATAAACAAAAACATAACAGTATCTATCAACAATAGATCAAACTAAAGAACAAGTGTGTGTGTGTGTGTGTGTGTGTGTGTGTGTGTGTGTGTGTGTGTGTGTGTGTGTGTGTGTTGATAATTGAGGGACACTGATTAGTGTACTTGTATGTATGCATACTTGTATGCAAGTGTCTGTGACTGTAAACACATGTGCATTGCAAAAATAATAAAATTGTAAGTACCATCACCTCATTCCACTCCCCTGCTTTCATTAGAATATGTTAGTGAAAACAACAAAGACCTCTGAGTCCCCATCTATTTGTCAGCAGAAAAGGGGAGGTTGAGGCTACCATACTGCTCCCTCCCCCAAACTTTACCACTGTCTAGCTCTCCAGATACTTTTTACAGAAAACATTTATTCAACAAAATTCAAATGGACAGCACATCAAACACTTTTCACATCACATGGAAATGGACATGGAATACATATACATATACATTATATATATATATACACATACATATATATATATATATATATATATATATATATATATATATATATATATACACACACACACACACACACACACACACACACACACACACACACACACACACACACAACTGATGAAACATTAAGATGTTGACAGTGAACACAGAAATTACTCATGCAGGACAGATCTACTGAACTCTGCAAACTCCAGTAAGCTATGAGTATGGATTTTTTGGGGGGGGGGAGAAAAACTACTCAATACACACCAACATACTGTATATCTACCGTGGAAAATGAAGAGTTAATTCCTGTTGTTGTCAGGGTGGACTGAAAAACGACAACTAAGCTTCTTACAAGAATTGAGTAGCCTTTTATGCGTGGGCAGTTTACTTTAGTAGGTTTTGATTTAAATATTAAATCCTATCCATGCAAAATACAATTTGTAAAGCTCTCTATTATTAGCATGCCATCAGAAACTGGCTACTTGAAACTCTTTCTTTGTCAAAAATGAAAAAGCATGCTCAGATTGAATCATGACAGAGCAAAAACGTGGCGGTGCTGCTAGGTGTCATATTTCCCAATAATAAAACACGGACTAATCCAGAATCTGTAGCAATCAAAGGCCTGTGATCACATACAGAGTCGACATGTTTTTAGTATAAAATACAAAATTATAGGGCACATGGTTCAGCAACAGTGCTGGAACCTTTTTAAAGTTACAGCGAGGAACTTTCACTTTGTGTTGATTTTGGTGACCCTGTGCACAAAAGCGGCAGTGTTTCAATGTGCACCACCGCCACAATTAAATAGCACTGCATGGTAAAGCAGGATTAAATTGAAATGGTCAGAAGTTAGGAGACATTTTAGGGAATGTGAGGATTTATACGCAGTGGCTTTACACAGATGGTCTGGCTGTGTAGGTCAATCCTTAGAGAATTAATTTCAGAGTTTCTAGGACACAGGGTCGGTGTAGTTCTCTACGATCTACTTGAGAGAACTGAGTGGGAGAGGAAAAATGAGGTATTGCCTTTCCTTCCCAGTGATCAGTCATAAGAGTGTCAGAGTTACAGTAGATCTGTGATAAAGCACTCAAAGCAGAAAATCAAACCTTACAGTCACTTCCAGAGGAAAAAGGGCAGAAATAAAAGGCTAGAGTACAGCTACAGCAGCGAGTGTATTATTGTGATACGTGACTGTAAAGCTAGATTTCACTGGGTCCTTGGGTGTGAAATGAAACGATTATTAAGGTCACAGCAAAGGAAAGAAAAAAACTAGTCTGGGGATTAAGAGTTAAAAGGACAGAGAGGACAGAAAGGAGCGAAAGAAAGAAAGTAAGATATATGAGATCATTTACCACGTTCTAGCTTCTTATCTGAGAACCGTGAGAGCAGCAAAATGACAGGTAGGAAAGACATGAGCGTGAGGGGTAAAGGGTTGAAACGGGAAAAATGAACATGATGTAGGAGAGAGAAAGACAAGAAGAGATGCAGTGAGTCCAGAAATCTCATGGCTGTCAGTGGATGATAAACAGTTTCATACATCAATAGTCAAAATGCTGTGACTAATACAATGGTGTTTTTCCATTGGCACTTTTGGCCGCGGCAACTTGCTGAGTCAATCCGTGACGCTGCTTTGCATTTCCTTTATCAGTTTAAACACGCCTAGTTGTGCCTTGTCCAGTTTCGGCCAAAGTGCGCCTGACCCGCCTACAAGCTGGTTGCAGTGACGTCTCGCCGACCACAGCCAAACCGTAGAAGTAACGACCCCCCCCCCTTCTCCCCCTCAAACAAAGGTGTGTTGTGAGACTTTATTCATTTACGTGCAAGACGTTTTTTAAAGTGTCGGTTTAGTGCGTAGTACTTTTGTAGCTTCTAACTGAATCTCTGTGGTTTGAAGTTTATTCTACCTCCCACGCGGCGTCCCTGTTTGTTCTTTCAGACATCTGCTTTATTTTACTAAGTTGTGTTTAGTTACCGCTGCTGAGAAAACCCAACATTTCCTGATGTTGCTGCTTCATAACAAAAGCTTTTAAATAACAAAATAGCAGCAGACATTTAACATGAAGAATTTATAGGAAATTAAATTAAATGTTTTTTTCCACCGCTTTACAGCTGCTCCTATGACCACTTGTTGCAGCCATAGATCAGCATGCTGCTTTTCAATGTCAACTTTACTTTAAAAAAAAAAATGCTTTAACGTTAAAAAACTCTTTAACGTTAAAGTTAGACACACCTTCGAGCGGGCAGCCCTGTTGATTCAAATTTATGTCGTGCTAAGCTGACGCACGAGTCAAACCGAGTCAAGCCAAGGCAGCACGTGTATGGAAAAACACCACAAGAGTGTCGTGGCTTGAACACTCTTGGATGAAAACATACCTCCAACCAGGCATCCACAAACAGGCACAAACAGGTGCACAAAAGGATAGACTACACATTGGAACTGGAAACATGTCAGATTATATCAAGAGCCGATGCACAATGAAACAAAAAAGACTGCTACATGTACACACAGTGTGTTCAGATAGAAGCTGTCGACCATACTTACTGGTGCCTTCCTCTGAAACCATCCCAAGTCCCTCTGCCTTGTTCTGTCTCTCAAAAGCATTCAAGTCCAAAACGCTGTAAAGATCAAATATTTAGTCAGTGTAACAAAATAAAGTCCTAGAATTTTTTACTTCGAATAAGCCCTTCTCAAAGCAATGTTTGGAGTTACAGTGTCTTCAAAACCTCAACAATCAAAAACAAGAGAGGTTAACAACAATCATTCATGACAGACCTGCAGGTCTGCATCAGAGCCTGAACGCTAAGGAAGAATCCCACATCCTTTTTATCCTTCAGATAGTCCAGCATTCTCTGCACACAGACACAAAGACACAAACAAAAGTAGTATTGAAAAAAAACAGAACACTTGGTTGAGCTCTTTATTCCAACTTTCTAATTAAAATATATTTTGTAAAACTCTCATAGGGTATATTTACCTGCTGTACATCACTGTTGCCTCCATTGAGGATGGAGATTCCCAGTTTAAGCGTGGAAGAAACCATGGCTCCAGGTACGCCTGAATTAGGACAAGACATCAGTGGTGTGCAGAGGTGGAAGAAGTACTCAGATCTTTTACTTATTACGTACTTATATAGTATTTGTACACTGTAGCATAGCATTGGTACTTTAAAGTGTTAGAAGTAAAAGTCCTGTATTTAAATTGAATAGAAGTACAAGAGTATTAGCAGCAAAATACCCAAAGTAAAAGTGCTCATTATGCAGAATATGCCCATTTCAGAATGCAATATATTATATGATTTGATTATTGATGCATTCATTTGTAAGCATCACTGTATTGCTGAAGCTGGTAAAGGTGGAGCTAATTTTAACTACTTCACTGTATATCAGAATTTGTTGTTAATTATATTTTGTATTAATATTGTGAACCTGAAAGTAACTAATAACTAAAGCGGTCAGAGAAATGCAGTGGAGTAAAAAGTATGAGATTTTCCTGTGAGATGTAGTGAAGTAGAAGTATAAAGTTGCATGAAATGTACAGTACTTGAGTAAATATACTTGTTTCATTCCACCACTGGTGGTGTGCAACAATCTGTGACCCTAAAATTAAAAAACAAATTAGAGATAATTCCTCTCTGCCATCACAATAAATATTTCTGATTTTACTGATCTTGCTTTCACAACACTGTGCATCGTACTGCACTGTGCTAGGATTTTACAACATTACAGCATTTATTTACCTTAAAACCTGGGAGAATTCGCTCTCCACTGCTTTTTGGCATTTTTATAATAGGTGAGATACAGCATCTACATTTTTTGTTTAGTAGCTCAATGATCTGATTTGGACTAAACCTGGGAACGCAATGCACCTCACATCGCTATCCCAGCATTCAATTGACTGGGCTGAAGGGATCTATAATAGTTACACAGTTAAAATAAATGACCTAATATACAAATTAGCCCAGATGGGTAATTAATCATTCATGTGGCTAAGATAATGATAGCCTATAATGTCCACACAAGTGACAAAAACGTGTGTGTGTGTGAGAGAGAGAGAGAGAGAGAGAGAGAGTGAAAGAGAGAGAGAGAGAGAGAGAGAGAGAGAGAGAGAGAGAGAGTAGCTACCTTTACAGGCACTGATCATCTGCAGCACCATCTCTGCAGCCCCACGGTTGTGTAGACGGGACTGCTGGTACAGAAGCCTCTGTTTCTCCATCTCCTTATCCTGTGGAGCAGAGCAGGTGGGACACAGCTGTAACCCTGCCAACCAGGACAGCACTGCCCCCCGCATTCACTCGCACACAAACACGCACACATCCTCATAACTCTGTCCTAATGATGACCATCCACTGACTGCACACAAAGACGTTTCTAATGAAGCTAAAGATGACGACGACATACAAGACATCCAAGGTTTAAGCTACCTGATTTTAATTAACAGCAATATTAATGTCTGTTCATCACAGGCTAGAAACAAAAAGAAGCAGCTAGCTAAGTTAGCATTACATGGTGATTTTAGCATTAGTTAATTATAGAAAGTTATTTTTGACAAATAACTACAGTATCTCATGAGGCCTGTCCTTATACTGAGGTCGCCAGATTCAATGGTATCTCCAAGGCCAAGATGGCCTTTCATTGTATTTCCCCAAATGTTGAACTATTCCTTCAGGGTCCTGAATGAACCTACATTTTGAAAAACACACTGTCTTGGTGATGAAAAGATTATGGCGCGGGAGCTGGCTGCAATACTGGCCCTTCTAAAATACAAAAACTCATTCATTCTCACAAAGATAGAGATACAGGAACACGTACGCACATTCTTTTCCAATGGAACACAATGTGTATTAGTGATGGAGACAGTTATACCAGCTCTTGACATCTTCCAGAGGCAGCAAACATTCAATGGCAGCAAACATTTCTTCCCAGGGCATACCAGACATTTCACACACTTACGAGGAAGCAACAGCAGTCGTCAGAGTAACACAGCATGCATATCCTATCCAACGGTCCAACTCAGCGTTGATCTATTTCAAAGCCCTACAGTTAGGCTACCTGCAGCAGCATTATGTGGTTCCTCTCGGTCTTTTTTAACCCACGGGAAACTAACTGTAAGTCTATAAACCTGAGCTGAAATGAAGGCAAAGGCATTTACTTTTTTGGAATTGGTAATGAGTATCATTTAGTTATTTAGCAGTGGACTCTTGTAAAGTGCCTACTGTAAGCTAATCATTTTGGATTTACTTAATGCAACATAAGTTTGATAGTTAATTTTCTAATTTCAATTATATGAATTAGAGATTTTGATTTGCTATCTAACTGCAAAAAAATTTGATTAAAAAAGGAGACATATGCTAATTGTCAGGGTCATACTTGTGTTTTGGGTATCTAAACCCAAACCTAAGAACATGTTTACATGCTTTCATTTTCAAAAAACACATTACTTTTCTCATAATGTCTGTCTGAATATAAGTATTCAGCCTCTGTATCTTTAAGCCCCCCTCCCCAAAAGCTCTGTCTGCTCTGATTGGCCAAGCGGCAAGTTTCAGCCAGTGCTGAAACTTTTTTATAATTCACCCATTTAAAATATATATTTAGGCTTAAAGTTATGCATAATTGAGGGTGTGCCGCTTTGAGTGACAGATGGCTGCCATGATAGGAGGCTAGCATAGACTGTAGGCTGCAGTGGGCCTGCCTCAGCTCCACCATGCTCCACTGCTGTGCCCATATGTGGATTAGCTAAGTTAAGTGACGTCAGGCACTGCCAACATGACGACAGCCGGAGCCACCGGGAACCGCCTACTTTGAGCTTCATTTTGGCTCTTCAGAAACCTATGGATGAAGTCCTGGAGACTACGTCCATATTTTATACAGTCTATCAGATTGGCTCGAAAGAAAAATATGGCACATCTTTGCCATGGTAGTTCTCAAACCATGGCTGGAGATGGATGGCGGTATATTCTAATAAGCCTGCATGTGACATAGGAAGGGGAGCCACACCTTAACTTGTTGAACCCCTTGTTTTCTGATCTAATCGGCCCACAAAAACTGACTGAGTTGTCTTTTTTCACAGTTTGTGGGTTGGTAGGCACTTCAGATACCTAAATGTATGTCGACAAGCACTGAAAAAGGGAGTTTTTCGCCTTAAAACAACCATTTAAACTAAATAAATGGTATTATTTACTTGTCATATGTATTGTTTACATGTATTTGCAGATATTGTTTGTTTTTATATATATATATATATATATAAAAACAAACTATATATATATATATATATATATATATATAATATGGAGACCTGTTGTGTTTCGCAATTTTTATAACACTTGTACAGAACTATACAATATTACACTGTACAGTACAATACCATATTATACTTGTTTATATTGCTGCTACATAATACAGCACTCTACTGCTATGCCCACTGTACTGTACACCACCGTCCTCCTACTATACTAAATTACTTTGTTACAAATGATACAGTAAAGCTGCTCTGAACAACCATCCTCTTGTCAAAAGAGGTTCGATTTGACCCACCCACTGCACACCATGCATAAAGCCCCACCCAAAGCACCCACAACTGAAGCTACCCCTCCCTCTGCCCTCCACCCCCCTCCCTCATAAGCCTGACTGTGATGTGGAGCAACTTTTCTCTACTTACAGAGGTTCTGCTCATCTTTCCAGCAAATGATGTGTCTTTGTGATGAGTGTGAAGGGTGTGAGTGTGCCTGGATGTGTGTCAGTGTATGATTGCATGAGTGTGTGCTTGGGTTTGGGACAGTGCATGTACGGCTGACTGTGCAGGCTTTTACTGTAGTCCTTGGTGAGTACAGAGAGGGAGACTTGTTAGCATTGTCCAATTCAAGGTAAAGAGAGACTAAATCAGTTACTTGTCAGTTGTTAGTGAGTTATCAGGTGAGTCCATATGGGTGAACACAGCCCAATTAACAGGTGAGTACAGGAGGGTGTGAGTCAGGAAAGGGTGGTGCAATCCTGGAAGAGACTGACCACATACACACAAGATCGGCTCAAGAGAGCTGGTTCTACTGTTAGGAAACCTGCTGCACGACTTGGCTTGACAACAGTTATCAGAGTTTCCAAAGATAGCTGCTTAATTCAAGTCTTGGACGACAGCATCACATTTCTGAGCATACAGTATGTATCAAGAATAAACACTGAACTCATTGAAGTACAGGTTCACAGTGCAAATGGATGTAATGCTGCCTTCCAGAATAAGCCATGGGTTTTTAATACCTACAACATCACAGTGTCCAAGCCAGGCTTTTGAGTAAATATGATATTAGGATATCCATTCAAATTATAAATCATACTAAGGGGTTGATTAACTGAGGGTTTGGTTTTGTAGGTGCTGCTGAGCACATTTTGTCCATATTAACTGTGCAATGGACCTTTTTCACAGCAGACATTTTGACTTGTCAGAGTAGGAAAAGCACAGCTGAAATTGATAACCTTAACAATGGCTCAATTCTAGTGATGCACCGATGTGAAAATTGTGGCCGATACCGATAACCGATATTAATATTGCTGTTATGGCCGATACCGATATTTACAGATGTCGATACATTTTTATGATAATCAAATAAAGAACTATTTTCTAAAACGCATTTTTTTTTTTTTTTTTTACTTTTGTGATTTATTTTCCAAAATGACTGATATTGGGCACCTTTATCTGTGTGCAAAATATGACTGTCATCAGATTTTCAGAAGAAAAAATTAATATTTATATAATTATATATAATTTGACATCGCACCGATACCGATGTGTTAAAAAAATGACCATATCGGCCGATATTATATCAGCGGCCGATATATCGTGCACCACTACTCAATTCCATCAAGTGTCCCAGTAAGCTATTTCAGGGAGTCAGCATGCACACCACCAGGACCTCTCCTAAGTGGAATGCAGCCATCATTGATGGCTTTGAATACACCTGTGCTTTTCCTGCTATGACATGTCAACATGTCTGCCGTGAAAAAGGTCTATTGCACTAAGGTTTTGTGCTGGTGAACTGATAGTGGCACTGCTTCTGTTTACAACATACATGAAGGTGTATTTTATTATGGATAACTTGTACCAAAATTAACAACAAAAGTCGAGAGATTGATTTTCCAGGAGGCCTCTTGAATTTCAACATTTTTAAAATAAATGTCTGACATTTTTGTATAACATATGCTTAAAGATCAGGATTACAGAAATGGCACTTTCTTTTGCATTTCGTTGTTTCAAGCATGAGGCATGCAAAACATAACTGCTGCTGAACGTATTTTAAGTAAGTATGAAGTAGATATTCTAAACCATACTGTGATGCGGTAATTTGCAGTAGATTTAGTTAATGAAACCCTAAAAATTCATCAGGCTTGGAAATTGTGATTCTGAAATTAAACACCTAGCAAAGATCTACATGTAGGTTTCATTTTGTTGTCTTTAGCTGCACCGTCTCTCTGCACTCAAGTCATGCAATTTAGAAAAGAAAAACAAATTGAGTCCACAACATTGATCCGACTGGTGGGCAGAGTCCAGCAAAGGCATGCACAGGTCAGTCCACCATAACAGGAAATAAACAAGTAGTGTGAGTGAACGAGTAAAAAGACAGGAAGAGAAAGAGAAAAAATGTTGTGTTGGTGTGCCGAGTGTAATGTGGTGTGGTCACTGCGTGGGTAGTTGCTTCTCCGCTGTCTCCCCTGTCTCCCATCCCCTGGTCCCCCCATACCATCTCTGTCTGTCGCACCTCAAAGGACGGCTCCTCCCCCTCCTGTTCTCCCCCTTCGTCATCCTCACCAATGTGGCAGCTCTGGAGGGAGATGACAGCAAGTCAAGGACTGAGTGCTGGATCGCATCAGATTTAGCAATCTAACTCCAGATGGCACAACATTTTGTCAAATAACAAATTCATATGTTGTACGTACAATTTACATTTGTTTTTTCTCTCAAAAGGTGGAGGTGACAACTTCTCGAATTGCAGTTGCCATTTTCATATTTTATTGTAGTGTCTTGTGCAAGGTTAAATATGTATTTGACTTGAAGGGTAAGGCAAGTAAACCAATATTAGGTAGGTTCAGGGTTAATGTTGGGTAACTACTGTAAAACAAACTTTTGGGCATGTACTGTATACCACCAGCCACCACCCAGTTTTAAACACCATACTTTCTGCTGTGCAATTTCAGGTCATGTGTTATTCAGTATTTCTATCATTTATTGTATATGCAAAACATACATTTTACATCTCGAGATGCGGTGCTAATGGCTCAAATGTTAAGATGCTGCTCACTGACTCTCTTACCTTTGCCATAATATCAGCATAAGACATATAAAGATGGTCAACGTCAAGTTTACTGGAATGAGAAAAACACAAAACAGGAATCAACAAGTCTCACTTGGGAACAGTTGACAAAGGTGAGTTGTAGAAGAAGCAAGATGCTCTTACGTCTTTTCTGTGAGAGCTGTGCGGCTGAAATGAAGAATCAGCTGATGAAGGGGGTCAGGCTTCGTCTCGGTCTCCTCTTCCTCTTCCTCCTCTTCCTCCAGGGCTTTCTACAGATTGGAGATAAAATGAATGGTAAGAAAAACCTTAGTATACACTGAAGACAATATGCCATTAATGCCAATGGTACGTCTCAGTGTTAACCGGGGGGATGACTTACTGATAAGTCGTCGATCATCTTGTCCTCAAATGAGTAACCCTCAGTCTCTAACCAGTTGCGTTTGTAGGCGTCCAAGAACATGTTGGTTGCCCTGTGCCTGTGAGAGGAGAGGTCATTTAAAGGGTTGTAATGGCTCATGTTAAGCCTTCAGATTTGTTTTTTTATAGATTTTTTTTTTATTGAGTAGGAAGGGAATCATTACGCGGGGATGTTGTACAGGGGTGTCATCCTGAAACAGGCCACCACAGCCCTGCGACGCTGTTTAGACAGCAGCTTGTGCCACACCATTTTCTTTGACTTGTAGGGATGCTCCGTCTGAAGCAAGTAAAAATGTACAGTGAACAAATCCTTCAGGAGAGTAGGTCCTCATTTCATTTCCAAAAGCTTTTCTAACAATTAGGCTGCGACTAGTGTAATGGAAAATAACATATCTGATTATTAACATATCTGATGACTAACCTGTTTTTTTGTTTTTAGCTGCCTGCTTTTATGTTCTTCTGATAAGCCAGGGGCAGAAACTGATTTAAACTGGCATTCTCTACCTCCCATGCATTCTCAGACTTGGAGGGGCCGATCAGGGCTGTTGATTCATCGCCTCCTCAGGGTTAATAAGCAAGTGATTCTCCAAGACTCTTTGTTCATTCTCTCACGACTCTCATGATGAACTGAACCTTCTTTGCGCAAAGAATAAATACTTAAAAGACTTTGAGTGAAGCCTTATTTCAGATCTCACCCTATGTATTAGAATTTCCACCACACTAGCAACCAAATAACGCTGACACCTGTATACAGTCATGTGTGTTTGCTTGCAGAGCACTTGAGCTTGTGTCTTTACTCACCACCTCAATGTGGTAAAGGACAGCAGACACCTCTTGCACCCTTTTTACCACCTTCTCAGGGTCTTCAGCATCTTCAGCCTTTCCTGACATCTCCTTATAGAGAGACATTTGCCAGCGCATAGCTGGGTCCTCCACCTGAAATCAAGGGTCAAATATGTGTGTTAAGATATTTACAAGGGGATTTGTATATTTATTTTCTGCTTTGAAATGTAAAGAAAACAAATAAAAGGTCTACTCACCTTGCCTTGCAGATGCAGATTGTTGTGCAAGAACTCCCTCACCTCTTCATCCGTATCTTTCTACAAGGACATTCATTATTTATTCACTCAAGAAAATTATATTATTCAAAAAGTATTAAAAAAAAAAACAACTGACACTGACATGACTATATATAAATCTAAAGCACTTGATTAAAAAAACAATCTATAAATGGACGAATTTTTTTCAGTTTTTTTACAGTTTTTCCATGTTGGGACAAAATACAGTCAGCAAGGTGGCTTCAGACACATCAAAGTACCAGTGAGTATCTGATCTTGGCGAGATTGATGAGCTCCTGGTCTGCAGGAGAGCACATATTGAGGCCGATGGGGAGCATCTTCTTTAATGCCGCTACGATAAGGGAGGTCTGCACAGAGTAGCGATCCCCCCGCCGCTTCTTCTTGGTACGCTCCTGCTCTGAGCCTCCAGACTAGAGAAAGATAAGAAAAGTTCAGACCGATCCCTTCACTGTTCGATTCACGAGCCCCTGCGCCTCACACATCCAACATTTCCTTTTCAGAAAACATTTGTGATCAGAGGCTTTTGATAATATTTAACAAAAAATATGAAATGGATACAATGAGATGGCAAGAACCAATTGCCAAGTCACATTTTACGCAATATCAGAACATGCTGAATAAGTGAATCAACGACTACGTGAAAATAATTATTCATCAGCTGAAATCAGACACATCAACAACTACATTTGCTTATAAATATCAACTTCTGGTGGGATTGCAGGTGCTGCACTGCTGCATCAGCAACAGTCGTTACACACAATGCAGCCTCACTGTTAGTAGAGCAGTGGCCAGACAGGGCACATCCTGTCCATTGGACAGCACACAGAACAGCACAAGTCTATGGGGTCAGCTCCATCGCCCTGGAGCTCTTCTCACACACTCTTGTCCTGAGACTGCCAAATGCTCATTACTGACTGTTGTCTGGCCTCACTGCCACCTCTCTGTGCAGTGTATGTATGTGGCTAAACACTGCTCTTTGGGCAGAGAGCGGCGTTGTGATGATCAGGTAACAGTAGCTTATCACGGAATGCCCATCTGATAGCCAAGGAGAGGAGGTTTTTGTATTTATGTAACAGCAATCATGGAAAACATCAAACAGTGATTACATCAATAATGATATACTCAATGATTTAACAATTTAATGGTATCATGATTTAGACATGGAGGGACGAGTCCAGTTAGTAAATATGATGACTGGTGGTGTCGAGTGAGCTTCCCCCGACATATGCCGCTGGACCAGGCTAATCTAACAGTGACAGTAAAGGATGGTGTGGGGTTTTTTTTTGGTGACAAGAGGTAGTGAAGACAAAGCAGATGATAATATTGAAAAGAGAAGAGTCCCCCAGCGCTGGAATCTTTTCCACAAAAGCTGAAAGAAATCCAAGCGTCAATAACATTTCAACATCACAGATGGCACAGTATTATGGGCTCCACAACGGTATCCAATAGGGACGATCTAAAGGCAAACTGTTTATTAATCAAAGAAAAGTAGGATGATGGTGCTCGGCTTCAGGAGTGCACACTCCAAATTACATACTGTACACAACTGCTCAACCGAGCGCCATGAAACCTCTCAGGCCACTACGATCTACAGCACAGAGCTTTCATCAAGCCGCTCCAGACCCCTACTCACACATATACAAACACACATATAAAAACGCTAACACGCGCACATTCACACTCAATATTACTTAAATACAATCACAAATATGTCCCGCTCAAAGAAAACATTCATAATATAAGCCGTTTTAACTACATCTTTTATACAACTTTTATTCTCGTATTTTATCTGTTTTTAATTTTTAATCTGTTTTCATGTAAAGCACTTTGAATTGCCCTGTTGCTGAAATGTGCTATACAAATAAAGCTGCCTTGCCTTACCTTGCCTATATCTACGTAATACAGCATTATTTCACCCATAGATATGCATTACTGTAACATTGCTATGCTATGATTATTTATTGTAATGACTATGCGTTTATTACCCTGTTTGTGTGTATATATGTGTGTGAATATTGGGGTCTGTGTAAAAAGGGTGGTAGTCCATGGGAGAGCTTGATGAAATGCCTCCCAAAACTCAGGGTGCCATGCGATCAGCACAGCGCTCGTGCACAAACACAGTCTAACCTCTCCATCTCCGGCCTAGTGGCCCAGCGTCCAACCCCGACACAGGATATAAGGAGAAAACACAGTTAGCGACACACCTACTACTGCCTAAACACTATGTACTGCCACTTACATTGTCCTGGCAAAGGATGTTATTAGTTACGTAATAGCCTATTCCTCTGACATTTCTAGAAAATGATTAGTTTTTACCTGCCTGTTCTTATCCTTATCAACTTAAAGGAAAGTGAGGAAATAACAGCTGAGAATAGATCAAGAGGGATTTCACTTTAAATCTTCCAGCTTGGACTGGGTGGTGTTAGTGGAATATTCATTTTTTGAGTTTAGTTCCGTAATGTGTTACACCTCAAGATATAAAGTAAGTGAGTATTACATCTAACTAGATAACCGGTTATGTTTTTCTTGGCCATTTATGTGCTTGTCCACTCTCACCTTGGTCATCTTGCTTTTACTGTCAGCAGTCAGGAAGGACATGTTGTTGATCTCATTCATAACCACAAAGTTCTGCTCCTCTCTCTTAAAGTTCTGTAATAAATAACACAAGAAAAACGTTACATTAAATTGGAAAAAAAGAAAAGAAAAAAAAAATAGAAAGACAACATTAAACAAAGACTCACGTGGGATTTGGACCAGAAAATGAAGACCTCTCCCACCATCCTGAAAAGTTCCTCTGCATCTGGGTCTGGACAGGTCAACCACCTTGCCCTACAGACAAAGATGGCAATGGATTCACTCTTGATTAGCACTTGAATCGAAGTCTGTCACTCCTAGTCGAGAGTTGGGAAAGGCCTAACTTATTTTATTACAACTGACCAAACTGGGTTTATTTTGCAGACAATATTTTACGATCTTGTATATGCTCTTTTGCTGTTGTCAGAATGAATCTGATCACATCAATTTTTTTTGTTTTGTTGTTTTTTTAATATAGCCAGAAACATTTTATAACATTGTATACTGATGACATTTAACTATTCTTTCTAATCCAGAATAACCACTCAGTAGATCGATATTCTTTTCAGGTTTTCTATTTTTCTAGCTACACCTTAAATTTCATGAAGTCTGAAGCTTTGCCACAAGATACAATACAAACTGGCCATGCTGGTGAAGCACTGGACACTGATACATCTTTTACAGTCAAAGATATGGTTGAGTCTCCACATTAAATACGTTAATAGTGTTTCCATCAAAGTCTTCTTAAAGAAGAACAATGGGCATTAATTGTAAGTCACTCAGGAGAATAGTTTCAACTAATTTATTTAGCCGCATTACGAACAATATACAGCAATAATGCAACAGCAATAAAATGTTCTACACATTTATCAAGTTCAGTTACCTGTTATTGTCCACATAGCGGATGAGCAAGGGGTAGAGAGCATACAGGTCCCGACACAGCACAGCGAACTCATCTTTGATGGTTCCATCTTCGCTGTCCAGCTCCCCTTTGCCCTCCATGCGCAGTTGTTCCTCTTCAGCCACCACCTTTCCTGAGCGCTTCTTTAGCTTTTCCATGGTGGGGATGAAGTGGGATTTAAGCATCTCTGGTTTAGCCCTACTGACAATGGGCTGGGCAAACACTGGACAAAGGGTACACAGGAATCAACAGTCAACAGCATGAGTAAGAGTCAGTATTGTATTCTCAAAATATTGAGATGTACAAAATGTGAAAAAACGTAGTTGTCGAAACTCTACAATACATGCTATTCTTGCATAAAAAGCAAAAATCACTATGAAAGCATATTTAAGTAGTTTGCAAATCCAACATGGCAACATTTAGGATTCCAAATCAATGTAATAAAGGATCATAAGGACTCTTATTTTGAAAAATAAAATGGGATTAGCTATGAAAACTGAAGTGGCCTCTTTTAGTTACACCAATTGTACCAGCCATGGTTGTTGCTTGTCAGACAACTTTAGAGAGGTCCACTAGAGAACTTCACTATGGTGGCCAGAAAATGTCTCACATCACCTGAAAACCTTCCGACCTATTGTGAAACTTCTTCTCACTTACCTGCCAATCTCTTCATCCAGGATGCCTCATCTATACCCAGGTTGTTAACCACAATCTTCATGATGCTGCCCAGCAGCTTGTTAAGCTGCTCAGAGGTGACAGCGGTGCAGAGCTGGCCCTCCTGCTCGGGGAAATTATCTAGGCCCCTCTCCCACCAGCGTGGGAGGTAGTTACACAACATTGGCAGGGTGATCTCAATCACATGGGGCATTTCTGTGTAGCGAGCCCCAGACTCAGCCAGGTCATGGATCTCCTTCATCAGGACGTCCAGCTCTGGGATGTCAGGGCACAGCTCTTCCACATTGTTAGGAAGACCCAGAACTGAGGAGGGAGAGCGTAGACAGATAAAATAAAATGTATAGAAACAATTGATTATTAACTAATTCTAATAACTTGATGAATGTAAAGAAAACCCACTGGTTCTCTCTCTGGGAGTCTTGGTGGTGTAAACAGAAAACATGTTGAACTCATTCAGTTCTGGTTCAAGGAAGGCCACTGGCATTGCAGCTGCTAAGTGGGCCAAGCACTCGCCAAGAGCTGGTCGCTGTCTGTACAGGAGAAAAATACCACAAAATCTTGAAATATCAAAATTAAAAATGCATAATCAGTCTTTGAAAACATGCATACACATTTTGTTTCCTGTTAAAGGCTCTTTAGGCAGTTTCTCATATGAATCAAGGGTCTAAGGATAGTGGTCTAGTTGTATGCAACAAACCTCTGATTTTGGACTACCACATTAAATCAACTTGACTTGATAATCAAGTCCAATATAAATGCAATTGTTGAAGGAAACGTTTGATAGATTCAGAGGTCTCTACTCACTTCTCAACATGTGGAGTCTTCACTGTGCCCAAAGAATAGATACTGCACATTAAACGATAGCAGGATATTTGCAAATCGTCCACTGAGGGTGTAGAGAACAGAGGCATTGCATTAGCTTTGAGTCAGTCCTTTGTGTCAAGTCAAGAGCCATAAAGGGCAGGGGAAGAATCGCTAATTCAATGGAGAGAAGCACTTCACTCACACATGACGTCATCTCCAAACTGGTGCTGGGCGATGTGGTCGAACAGTGAAGTGAGGACTGGCAACAAGGCATTGGTGGTATAGTTGATGTTCTGGGACACACCCTTAACCTACATCAACGCACACACACATACACAAAATACAGAAATCAGCTCACAGGGAAGTTTAACATGTTAAAACAATGCAGTATGGTGTGGTCTCGGACCTGGTTTCGACTAGACACTTTGCCCAGTTTCAGATTCTCAACCATCTTCTCAATGTCATCCGCAGCACTCTCAAAGAACTGCCGCAGGACCGCCTTAACAATCTCAGGGCCTGATTTCATAACGGTCCTTGAAAAAAAGGACACAAAAGAAAAATCTCAGATAGTTTGTTTCGATTACCTTTTTGCCTGGGGTTGTGCTGGAGATGTGTTATGAATAGACTGAGAATTACCTGGCATCTAGTGATCGTGAGAGGATGTGCAGACAGTTCACCACTGCACCTGCATCTGTTCCTGAAAACAGCACAGCAAAGATGTGTTCTCAGAGCTGTCCTACTATACAAATCCACTTCCTATAAGAGCCCAATTTATTATAAAAACCGGATATATTCAGAAATGAGGAGTTAATCTAAAAAGCACTAGATTAAAAACAGAAAACAGTAGATATAAATACAGAAACATTGACCAAACTCAAAATTACATTAAAACCATTGATTTTTATTCATCATACCGGGACAAATTAAACACGTAATTATGGACCCGTTGAACCATATATTGCTACACTGTGCTATAGTCTCTGTTACAAGCTTTGCAGTTTGACTGCAGTGGTAGATCAGTTACAGAGGTGCACTTGACTATCATGTACAGTACTGTACCATGTGTTACTGGTGAGCCGAGCTGAAGGGTGCAGTCTCAGTGTGAAATGTTTCAGTGTCTAGTAACCACTGGTTACATAATAGTGACTGACTATTAGGGACACATGGTGATGAAAGGGGAGGAGAGAGGTTGAGAGCACTTCATGGAGCTGCAGTACAATGCCGTCCTACCTGACACCACTGGAGACATTCATGCTCAAATCACTTTCAGTTATGAGTGCCACTCTGATTGTAGGCTTCAAAAGCACAAAAATACAACTTAACAAACACCCGGGGCCACATGTATGAACGATGTGGACGCACAAAAACAATGCATACTGCATTTCCCAAACACACACTGGTATTTATAAAAGAAAGTGCGGTGAGAATGTGCGCACTTCACTCATACTTCACACAGTGAGATGGCAAAAGTGTTTAAATAAACACTTTTAGGCAACCCTTGTCTTTGTGTAGGTTTATTCAATCATCTGCAGATGGACTCACAGCATCACATACGTATGTGTGAGGATAGCTGTGAGAGCCTGTTTTTTAGAGATAGCTGCGGGGGATACGATAAGGTTGACATGAAATATAAGATTATATAAGATTTGTTGTTTGTTGTTTTCCAATTTGACTGATTGGGTTATTTGTGCTATCTACACAGCGTTCCGTAAAATGTCAATCTTAGGCACATTTATTAAATTAAAGTATTTATGAGTGATGGATTGTGAAGCACTTCTGTTTCAATATGAGCTCTATAAATTAATCATTGATCACCTCTGAGGTTTCTGATGTTTAATAATGATGATTAAGATATACCGGCGATGATAATTTGCAGATACACGTGAAAAATGAATAGTACTGGCGCTATAAATAGCCCGAGCCGTGCATAACCGCTGTTCTGGTGCTGTTGGGAGAACCTCGCCAGTGCGTCACAGTCGGGTAAATTGCACTTCTCCTTTGTTGTTCTTCTCATTGACAGGTCTAGTGTGTGTGGGTGGTGGAGGGGCACAACTATCAATATGCAAACAAATGTTTAAGGGTGTTTCTACATCCATTTATGGCTAACCGTGGGAGTGAAAATTAGGAGCGTGGACATGTTCCTAGTTCCACAATGATGCATATTATGCATATTTCTGTCTTTGTGCGTACATAGCTTTAGTCGTGATCTACAAAGAGTTTTATGCATCTGGCCCCAGGTTGCAGAAAAGGCAAGCCAAGCAGAGGTTTAGCTCCAGACAGAGAAGCATTAGATAAGGAAAGAGAGAATGACAGTGTGGGAGGAGAGAATCTGTAATACAATGCTGATAAGTGTATAAATGGGAAGGTAGGAAGGAAGAGGAAGCAAAAAAGATCTGGAGAAATAAGAAAAAGAAATTCGACAGGCAAACACAAACAAAAGCAACAGAGAGATGGTGACAGGGCAAAATGCCACCATGCAGATTCCTTACCAAAAAGAGCTACTCTGTGCCTCACCAAAGCAGCCAATTTACAGAAGATACTGAGGTAGGAGGAGAAAAGAGGAAAGGGAGAGGGAGGGAGAACAGTGAGGGGAAAGAGGGCAAAATGTTTGAAGTGACACAGAAAGCAAAAGGGAGGTCAAGGAAATTGACTGGATATTGCACAGAAGGAGAGAGAGACATGGAAGAGGGAGAGGACCGACATTTTCAACCAAAAGTACTGCACAAAAGGAAAGGTAGGTGGGAAAGAGTTCAAGTCACATAATTCAGAGAACAAACCAGTCTTTTGAATAACGTTTTCTAAGCTTTCACTGCACATACCTTGCAATCATCTCCTTCTCCTTGTTGGAGGAATGCCCTCCACTACCCAAGACTTTAGCAGGAGTGGAGAGGAAGTAAAGGCAGTGATTCTTGAAGTACTGATTTACCAGTGGCAAAAGAATCTATAAAAAAAAAAAAAATGAGATTAGATGTTAGTGAACACACTATCATGCCATTAAACAGGCTCATGTCTCATTGTTCACTAAGGGCAGCAGGATGGTGTATAGGCAATAATCAAATACAGTAAGTGTATTTCTCCAAGACTGAATCCCTACAAAGGTGATGTTCTGTTACTATTCATGTTCTCTGACTTCCCTGTAGAGGCAGACAAGCAAAATGAGAGTTCAATACAGCGTTGAACAGCTCACCTTGGCAAAGAATTTGATCTCTTGTTCATGTGGTGACTTCTCCACTCTACCACTGCTAACTACAGCCTCTGTTGAAGGGGAAATAAATACAAGTCAGCTCTCAGTCAAAAGGTTCATGATGGAGTAAGCGGTACGCAATAAAGTGGTACGCCCGTGAGAAGTCTCTCAAAGCACACAGTACCAAGATGAGCGATGAACTCCTGGGCGATGTCCATCCATTTAAGAAGCTTCTGGAGGAAGCCGTAAGCAAAACGCTTCTCAATGGAGGAAATGTCCTGCTCCATGTCCTTCAGTCCCCTGGGGATGGAGAAAAGAGGGAGTCAAAATAACATGAAAAGAGAGAGAAACACGGACAGAACTGGGTCATTCTTGTAATGCAGGAACACTTCTGTCCCCATGAATAACTTCCTCATATTTTCTTTAAATGCGTCAAATATTTATAGCATTAGCATAGCATAGCATTTTTTGGACCATTTTCAACTTAGCTCAACATTTTCCACCCTGTTTCAGGCTCTATAAACCAAAATAAATGAATCCACCCATTATTATTATTGGATTATTATATACAAGTATGAGAAGAAACACTAATCTTAAACTAAAAAGGTAAAAACTTCCTGCGTACCTTGTCACAGCATATCCATTAAGCTGGAGGAACTTGAGCAGGTCCTGGGCCTTCTCCCTGTCCCTGGCCTTCTCCTTAGCCGTCAGGGTGTCATAAGGCACAAGCAAAGGATGGGTGCCACCGCCTAACAGAATTCATTTTTGGACTCAGACTGCAAACTAGCAAGCACCACTTAAAAGAAACATTTCAGATGCGAATGTGTAATAGAAAACCCCTCATACCTTTGGATTGTAGCTCCAGCTTCTTCTTCCTGCCCCAGGTGTTGTGATAGTTCTCAGCCAGCTGCTCGGCCATGGACTGCACGGTGAGGGTACGAAAATTAAAATCGCCAGGCTCCTGATAAATGTCTAACAAAACTATGAGGCCTGTCAGTGCTGTGAGGGAAAGATACATACCTGCAGCTCTCTGGACAGGGCCATTCCTGTGATATCTATTGGCTGAGGGTTGTAGCCGTGACTTGGATCGTAAGTGGCCTGAAAACAGAAAACACATACAGAGGAGTGGTTCTCCATGTGAGGTTTAGGGACCTTTAGAAGATTCCAGAAAACGATAACTGCTTTAATTTCACAATTTCTTCACCCATTTAAGTACACTTTAGTGCAGAATGTTTATGAATAATGATATCAACGGGTCACAACAAGTAGGCTTGTTTATTTTCACCCTCTTTTTTTAGTCCTGGAAGGACAGCTGAGTTCGGTATTATCACATTATTCCCATATTAAATAATATTATTAGGTTTGATAATAGCAGTCAAGATAGATGAGTCTTGACCAGTAAGAAATCCATCATTGCTTTTGTGTCCTAATATTTTTTTTTTCACTACTCTCTCTGTTACCTGAGCAGTTTGGGAGATCTTGCGTGTGGCTGTCTTCTTGTCTACTTCCACCTCCCCGTCCCTAGCTTTATCCAAGGTCCACTCCCAGGCCAACATGGCTTTGATGGATTCTTTGATGGGCCAACGATAAATCTCCTTGTCCTGAGAAACAGAGAGAAGAGGATTTAAAAATAAACAGGGAGCCTCTAAACACTATACTGTAGCCTATTTAGAATGTCTGCAGATCTTAAAACACATGGTATTAGAGATGACAAGTTCTTAGGTTTAATCAGATCTGGAAGCAAATTTGGGCCAATAATTAAGCTTAGTTAAAGTTTGGTACCTGTGTGCAGATTATCAGGATTCAGACTAAACAGAATCATTACCTTTTCAGAGAAGGTTTTGTATGGCCGGAGCATGGGGTGAGTCTTAGCATTTTCATCCAACACCTCTCCGTAGGTCCAGTTGTTCTGAATCTATAAAAAAAAAAAAAAATACAAAGGTACATATGCTTTCAAATAACAAATAAGGACTATATTTATATTTGATGATTTACATTTTTCATTACTGACCTTTTCAAAGGCCCATCTGTCGTGAGTGTGCTCTGCATACTTGTTCATGAAGGCATCCAGCCTCTCTGGTATGATTGTGCTGTGAATAAATGAGCTCATATTTAGTATGAGGTTATGAATACCACTTACTATTAATTAAACTTTAGTTGTAGTAACCTGAAAATTACGCTTAGACATTACACTGCAGTTCCCTGTTAGTGCTTAGGACGTGTCACCTCACGTCACCTTCACTGTAGTCTAGAATTGCCAGACCTTAGATCTATCTCCACACCGTTGCGGAACACATACACACACATACATTCTAAGAAATAAAAAACACTCTGGGTTGTTTGCATTTCTTTAAACCAATCACAATCATCTTGGGCGACGCTAAGCTCCAGACGCAGCGACGGTGCCTCTGCAAAATATTCTCGGGAAGGAACATGTTTTGGTGGACCTTTTGCATCCCCACAAAAAAACACCACATTATATATTAAATTAAGTTAACTGTTGACACAATACAGTAACGTGAGCTATTTAAACTAGTTGGAGACATGGTTAAACGTGATTGACTCATACCTGTGTATCGTTGTGTGTACTTCGTCCATAGCAATTCAGTGAATCAATTTCAAAACGTCCCAGTTAGATGGTAAATGCCGTAAACTTAATTCTTTGTAAATCAATCATAGCCCAAAAGATCCAAGCAGGCCTGCCTTGTTGCACGATCCACATTTTAAAATTTTCCATTTTCAGCGTGTAGCTTGTTAGCTCGAAGGTTGTCGTCGTTTAAATCGAATAAAGTTTGAGAACGGCAACACACAGAGAGCGGAAGGATAGTGACATCTGGCGGAACATCCTGGAAATGTTGATCCAGACTACCTTCACAGTTACTGTTTTTTTTTAATTATTATTAAAAATGAGATAACAAGTTCAAATTAAATGCACTGTATGTTTTGCTGTTATATATATACAGCATCATTGTGCATTAAAGAGCATTAAACAAGTATTTTTTTTTTTTTTCAGTAGGCGACTGTGAACTATTTATGTACTCTCTTTTATTTTTCTGCTCACTTGGTGGTCTCCACTGGTTTGGGGTCAAAGTTGCCTTCAGCATCCACAGAGGCCTTCTTCTCAGTGTGAGAGGAGTAGGTGGCATCCACATAGTCAGGCGGAATGGCTCCAGCTATAGCACAGAGGCAGGGCATGGCGATCTTGAAGAGTTCTAAATCATATTTCTAGAGTTCGGATGACATCAGAGAAGTCACGTTGATAATGACATGAGCTTCAAACCTGTGGAATCAAATAGTGCATACACTGTAGGTGAACACCAAGACATTCCTCTCTCACCTTGTGCGCCAAAGATTCAAAGATTCCCCAAAAGAGTTTACGAGTAAGATGTAGCTCCTCCTCTGAGGTCACCCCGAAATTAGCCCATCCGTTAGGCAAGCAGTAGTACTTCCAACAGCGCTCATAGTGATTGGTCAACAGCTGAAACAATGAAAATCACAGATGGAAATACAAAGGAAGACATATTTTAATATATGGTATTCGCAAGTAAACTATTCACTGGTAATTACTGTTTCTAACAAATGTAGGCAAATGCAATTATCACTGTAATGTAATCTACGTGTTGGTAATGCATACATTTCTGTGTTTGAACTGATTGCACTTTAAACACAGATTGGGTAGATTGGGTGTCTATGTTTCTTTTTACTTTATTCTAGTCCATACAACTTTTCCATTGTTTGAGACTAAAATCAAAATAAAACAAATACAATAAAATTAAATAGCAGGCAAACCTTGAGGGGCATCTTTGCATATTCGTTGAGGATAGGCACATCAAATACCAGCCGCCTAAGCAGATGCTGCAGCATGGAGGGTCGAAGGTATCTGTGAATGTCATAAAAATGCTTTATGAGGAATGTCATGTAGCAGTTTCAAATGGGATATTGTTTCTTTCGGACTTCTATATAATTGAGTAAATATGTTGCAAATAATAAAAAAAAAAAAAAATCAATTTATCATAATAATCATTCAGATGCCCAATTATCATTCACACGTTACTAAATAGAGAGATTGGGATTAGTACTGACTTGCAGAGCGACATGAGGCACTCCTCAATGACGTCCCTCTGAGCCTTGGTGAGGGCTCGGCCGCGGGACAAGCGATAGATGGTGTGGAGCATGGAGTCTATCATGATGGCCCGGTGTTCTGTCCCAGCAAACAACGGAGCACACTTGGTGAGCAGAGGCAGAACAGCCGAACAGAGGTAGCGGTTCAGTGCCAAGGCCATTTCAGTCGTACTGAATGCCACCTATAATCAGAGAGAAAGATAGAAAAAAACTATTTGTACTGAGTGCAATACTTTGAAGACATGTGGATAGTGACACACACCAACAGACAGATTTCTGGAGTTGACAGAAGTGGAATTTCTCTTGCTGTTTTACGTCTGTCTTTTCCTACTCACCGTGTCCAGAGAGGCTGCAGCTCTCATGTCAGGCAGGAAACCAACCTCCAGCACATGAAGCAAGAAGTCCTGGTTGTCAATACCATACACTCTGTCAAGGAACAGCACCATAGAGGCCTTGTGGTCTGGGACGAAACTGGCTGACATCTTAGGCTCAATAATCTGACTATCTGTGGTGGTTTGGACAGAAGAAATTATAGATGCAGGGTGTTGCCAAAATATGCCCAATTTATACTGTACACTTACACAGTGTGTCAATGCACGATTCCGTCTTAGTAACTAACCTTTGCCGAAGGCAGGAATCTGCACGGATAAGCTGATGACTCCCACCAGGTCCTCTATGGGCACAAGAGACCTAAGGATGGCCCTGATTCTTAGAGCTTCACCCTTGCCTGCTTGGATCAACTGTAGAAACATTTAAGACATGTATGAGATGTATGTATCCACCACATACTGAGCCAACGTGCCTGGAGGCTTAAGAGTAGTCAATGTTGAGAAAAGCCGTCCTACTCACATGCATCTCAGGGGCACAGCGACCCAGCAGATCGATGAGGGCCGAGTAGAAGGACATGATGGCATTTCCTAGATGTACACGGTTCTCCTCGTGCTGTTCCTCACCACCAAACCTGCCAATCAAGAAAGTCTTAATAACGACGAGCATAGCTTTCAAAGCAAACAAGACAACAGACACCATGTCCATTATTTCATTTTTCTAGAGTGTTATTTGTCGAGTCTTGATCCAATGTTGTAAATACAAACTGTGTCACACCTACGGCGCCAACACTTACATGAAGCGTCTGTCTTTTTTGACAGTGGGTCCATCCCTTGCTGGATCCTCTGAGATCTTGATGGCCTCCTCCATGGCAGCCAGCAGACCATTCCCGCCCTCTCCTCTCAGGGCCGGGCCGAAGCACTCGGGCCGACGGATGAGCAGACGCACCACAACATTGGCGTTCTCCTCCACGCTCTCTCCTGTGAGAAGCAGGTGAGCAAACGTTAGTGACCGTAACCCACAACTCAAAACGAACAAATGTAATCATTAAATGGAGGGTGCTGACCGTTAACAAAGACAGCAAAGCGGAGGAAATCCAGGTATCTCTCTCCTCCGCAGGGGTTCCAGCCGATGTCAGGGTAGCCCTTAGAAAGGAGCATTGGACACATCTGCAGACCGCAGCCCGCCAGGTATGTCACCACCTACATCACCACACATGAGAGGAGACACCATGAGAGATTATAAGCTAACAAGTCCACTGTACCCGTTCATGTTTTTCGTTCTTGTTTTTTTTTTCCTCCTACCATTTCCAGGTCCTGCTCTTGTAGAGCCAAGGCCAGCTCATTGTTGTCGATGCAAGAAGCCGCAGCTACATCCAGAGGTGTGGACCCACGCATGCCTGCAAATGTAAAATAATAAGTCTGCATTTGTTTGTTCTTTGCGTAATACTACACAGGCTCATACAGAAATGTCTTATTTTCAGTGGATTTTTCATTTATTTTTTGTTACTTTATTTAACATGATAGTAGAAGATGCAATATGTAGATGCTGCTATTGAACTAAGGCACGCATATCAGACATTTCAGTCTATAGGAAAGTACTCATTTTATTTTATTGGAATTGTTTTAGTATTATTCTAACTTTAAATGTTCTGTGTTTGACAATGTTCCATGCTTATTAAAAGAAAAACACCTATTGCTGGCAATTCATATCTATGTTCTCATCCTTGCATAAGAATATAGAGCAGTTTGTGTCTCATGTTATAATGCTCCATGTAGGGCTGGGCGATATGGAGAAAATCAAATATCACGATATTTTTGACCAAATACCTCGATATCGATACCGCAACAATATTGGAGTGTTGACTAATGGTGCTTTCACAAAATATATACAATGAGATTTTTGATAAATAATCATCAGTAATGTGGATATAATGACTAAGTGGGTAAAGGCAAATAATAGAACAGTTACAACAGTCTGGTAAGTTCAGAAAATGACATCACTTTACTGTAATGCAGCCTTTAAAACCAGGAAAAGACAACACTTATGTCATATTACGATATTATGATATCCAAAATCTAAGATGATATCTAGTCTCATATCACGATATCGATATAATATCGATATACAGTATTGCTCAGCTCTAGCTCCATGACATGTTTTATCTGTTACACAGTGAATATTGAACTTTAGCTAAACTTTTTTAAATCGCATCTCAAATCGTATTCACAATATCTGGCAGAAAAATTGCAATTAGATTCTTTCCCCAAATCGTTCAGCCCTACTGTACAGCGAATAGCGTGATAGGGGACTGACACTGACCCAAGCCAATGCCGCTGTTTTGTAGCAGGTAGCTCAGATGGTCAAACATGGAGCGCTGGTTCTGTCGGCTGATACGACAGAAGTAACACAGGAAACGACAGCAGTTGGTCACCATTTGGGGGAATCGAATCTCCTGGAGAGAAAAAGGGAAAAGATACATTCTGTTTACCTTGGGGCTGGAAGGCGTACACTCCAACAATGATATTAGACAAATAGAAACTCATCACAAGTTACCTTTGAGTCTCCTCCTCCGCCCAACACATTGACCATGACTTCCATGACAGTCTCATGCATACCAAGAGCTCTCATCAGATTGGGGTGTTGGTAGAACACCTTGTTGTTCATGATGTTCCTGAAAGAATTAGAAAAAATACATTAGCCAGATTCACTGGTTAAGTTGACATTGGAAAACAATTGCAGATTGAGATTGCAGGGCAAGCCTGGAGCTTTTCACAAAAATATATCACTAGAGGAAAAATACAAAATAATAATATCAAGATTTTGATATCAATATCACGTCCCATCTTTATCACAACTACAGCTGCTGGGGAGTACATAACCCCCCCCCCCCCACACACACACACACACACACACACACACACACACACACACACACACACACACTGACCCAATGCTCTGGATCATGAGCCTCTCCTCTTCTGGGCCCATCTGGACAATAAGCAGCGAACGTATCTGTCCCAAACACTCAAGTAGGTCCATGGTGTCCTGAACAGACACAGCATTGATGGCGTAGGCTTTGGGCAGCGCTCGGATCAGCTCCCCAAGGCCGTCATACTGCCTGTGGAGCAGGCTGAACATCATACGGACAAGCTCAGGGTTCTGAATGAACGACTCCTGGGCCCAGTGGATCATGGTGTGGGAGATCAGTTCCTGAAGGGAGTCTTGGTGAAGTGGACACAGAGATGGACAGTATGTATGGGACAGTGTCATATTATGTGTTCGATGGTTATGGATTTAAAAAGGCAGATTTAGCTATTTTTTGGAGTGAAGTTGTCGAATTATTCCTAGAAGTCCTACAAATATCTAACAGGTTGTTTGGCTGTTACTCTTACTGGGTTTTGGATCCTCCTCGACCTCTGGCTTCTCCTCCTCCTCCTTCTTGCGCAAGCTCTTGATCTTATCCACCAGACTGATGAGTCTGCCTCTCAGTGAGGAGTCCACCTCTTCCTCCTCTGCCTCCTCCTCAATATGTATACCTGTGTTTAAAATGGAAATTCAGCATTAAGAGCCCAAAATACTTAACAAAAGTAATTCACATCAGCAGAGTACAAAAACACACAGCATCTTTGAGAACTTCTCACCGCAGTGAAGCAGGAGGTCAGTGTGGAACTCTACCAGGCTGTCCCGCACCGCCTCAGGCACCGGACTCAACTCCTCCTCCGAACTGTGCTTAAAGTTGGTCAGCAAAAGGACCTTGAAGGGGAATACAGTAAGACAACCCCATCAGAATATGTCTGATTTGCTTCTTCTTGTTTGGTCTGAGGAATTTTATACATTTCTAGGGGTTCCTTTTGAAAACATCAGAGAACAATCAGATCTCAAAAACCAACCCCCAGACTTTTTGGGACAAGTCTATCTCAATGTCAGTTTTCACTGTTCTTAGAAATAAAGTGTCAATGTATAACTCAAGGGACAAATATTATCCAAATCCAATTTAAAATGTATACCCCATAGTACATATTTAATTGTATTTCTGGTTTAAAAAACCACCGTACCTGGTCCTGGGGTGGTGAACGGAACTCGCGGGTCTTGCGTGCAGTCTCAGCAGCCGACATAGAGAAGGCTCTCATTAACAGGTTGTAGCGAACGCGCTGGTTTTTCTGAACACTATTGACAAAGCCGTCTGAATAGGCCACAATGCCTTCCACTCTGTGTCGCAGCTCGCAGTCGCAGAAGTACTGCAGAAGTGTGCACATCTGAAAGAGATAATACAAAAAAGAGTTGTAGATGTGTAATATGTACAAATGTAATATATTTTAAGAATATGAATTCTGTGCAGATGCATACAGATGAATGGGATGCATTGTTTAGTTATAAAATATAATGACCTGCAGTTTGACAGACTCTGGTAGCTTCATCTGGAGTAATCCCTCTTCCAGACCATCCTCCTCTTCTTTCACTTCTGCCTCCACTACCTCTGCCTCCTTCTCCTTCTCCTCCTCCTCCTTCTCTCCTTCCACTTTTCCTTCTTTGGCCTCTTCCTTCTCCTTCTCCTCCTGTTCTCCTTCCTCCTTAGGCTCTCCTTCTAAATCTTGCAGCTCCTCCTCTTCCTCATGACCAACCCCTTCGTCCTCAAGCTCAGCCTCAGTTTCCTCCTCCTTTGCTTCCTCAGTTATTTCAGCAGCTCCACTCTCCTCAGCTTTCTCTCCCTCCTCCTCCTCCGCCTCCTCCTTTCCACTGAAAACATTTGGATCGATCATCCTGAGGATGTGCTTGGTGTCCTCATCGTTGAAGATGCCCATCATGAGCAATGTACTGATCAGCTTCAGGATTGGGACAAAGTGGAACTCCACACTGCCTCCTACAGGATCGCGCATAGCCTGGCTACCATCCAGCACAGCCTCTGTTAACATGCTAATCGCCCTGGTCTTCAGCTCCTGTGGGTGGAATGATAAAAATAAGCAAAAGGCAACTAAAATGTCATTACATTTTTCCAATGCAACCTGTCTCTTGTCTCTTACCTGCAGGGGGAAAACAGGACTAAGGGTGTACAAGTCAGGGTCTGTGCCGACAAAGTTGATGGATGAGAAATGCAGTTTGGGCCGTAAGCAGGTGGTCAGGCCAACACCGGGGAGGGAATGGGCCTTCTTTGCATCAGGATAGAGGTGGATGCTGAGAGTCTCTTCAGTCATGGGGACGATAAACTCCCTGTTGGTGCCCAGACGCGCTCGTTTGGCAGACTCTAGGTGAATGCTGATGAGCAGGTCGTAGTAGCCGCTGCGGAGAGGTCCAGGCAGGTAGGTGTTCTCGATGGCATAGAAAAGTTGGGATTCATCCACATGGCTGCACAGAGCATGAGCCACTCGGTTATTGCCAAGTGCGCACACAGCGCAGTAGAGCATGAGGGTGTGGTAGTGGAACTTCATCAGATCCTGACGCTCCGACAGCTCCAGGATGTCAATACACCTGAGAAACAAAGACAGACTCAAAGATCAAAACTGACCAGGTAACATGGCTGAGCAATTATCATAACCCTGAAAAAAGAATTGTTACAACTGCAGGTAAATCCATAAATATAAATTCTCCGGATTCACAGGATCACAGGATTATTGTGATAAACTGTAGTTTACAGTATCTGCAGACGGCCTGCTGGGGATACGGGTCTCTGACCTGTTCTCCTCTGGGATGTGCAGAGCCATCATGATGAGAGGTTCAGTACACTCCACCATCCAGCCCAACCTCTCACTCACTTTGCCCACCTCCGGGTTGAGAAAGTGATTGGGCATACGACTCCAGATAACTGGGGTCAGCATCTGGACATCCAGCCTGGGAGGGCACTGGGGGACCGGGTTCTTACGCTCACTGCGGAACATGGCTGCCGAGATGGGCATGATGTTCTGAGAGGGAGAAAGAGCAAAGGGGTAGGAGATAAAAACAAGTAAACAATTAGACTTGAAAATGGAGAAAACAATGGGTCTAACAAGAAACGTACAATTAGGCAAGCACACAATTAAAAGAATGGGGCTTTTTATACAGCAGATGTGTATGAGATGCAGGTTCAACCCATGTTAGACCAATTACGATGAGACAGCTGTCACCGGTTAATCTCTAGTTAGCAGAGACTCTAGTCAGCAGTGTAGATCCATACACTTTACTGATAAACCTTATAAAAGTTTTGATGTCAATCGGAACGGAGTATGAGAGGAAGTAGGCGTGAAGAATATTTTAAGCAGAATAGGAGAAGTTGAAAAAGTGACTTTCAAAAAAATGTGTACTTCAGTGTGTGAGCAAAAGTAGTTTCTGACCTTGAGTTTTCCCAGCTCCAGCTGCACCAAGTTCTGATTGGAGGGCTGAACGAAGACGGCAGGGAACAGCTTGGTGTTGGGCTCCACCTGAAATAAAACACCTCTGGTTTTACAGCTCCACAGTGTAACATAACTCATCTGAAGTCAAGTTGGAAAAACACAGATGCAAATACACACACAACCTACTGTATACTGTGTAGCCTTTCCTAACCTGGTAAAATGTGTTAATCTCCTTTCCATTGGCTGTAAAGGTCATCAAACCTGTTGCCAGGTCGACCAAGCAGCCAACCACCATGTCCTCCTGGCTGAAGCGGGTCTGCTGATTGCTGACCAGGTCCCCTCCCCACACCATGTAACAGTTACTGTGTTTCATACTGTAGAGAAATCAAACACACTGCTTTGTTAAAACTCAAGTCATTCTTCATGTCTATTATATGGCAGTTGACACATTTTACAGCTGATCCCATGTGCTTTACAGCACAGAGACACAATAGCAAAACAAAGGGGAGAATAAAGAAAATGGAAAATAACACACAGACAACCAACTCTTACTAAGTTAACTTCTGACATTTTTTTCTCATTAGGTTGGAAAAAGATCTGAGGATTTTATGTCCTGGAGACAAGGTAAGTAGGTGCTGTCAGTACACCAGTAGAAAGAGACGTTGTATTTTTGGATAATGTAGCATAAAGAAAACATAAATGAAGGAAAAGAAAGGGGCCCAAGTATTCAACTTTGGGGGACACCACAAGATATGAAAGACAGTTATCAAGTTCCTTAATGATTAATGAATACTGTTACTTAGTCCGACAGTCATGATTAGGTAGCTCTAAGAGACAATTACATCCCTGGTTATTTACAACTTAGCAGTGTTATTTGTCACTGCTGTTCATCCTTACTGCCACCAGCATGTGAAACAGCTAGCCTAAATCACATTACTTACATTTTAAACCAAGAATGAATAAGAATAGAATACCATTAAAATGTGGGAAAGACTAACCTGTCATGTATGTTGCCTTTGTCATCTCCCACAGTAACAGTGACAGTGCGGACTTTGGAGAGGTCAAAGGTTGGATCATACTGGTGGTAATCAGGAGTGACCCAGCCAACCCACACACCAGAAGGCTCCTGCCCAGCAAAGATCCTCACAGAATAGTAATACTGAAAATAGAAAAAGAAAAAAAGATTGTTACAAGAAAAAAAAGTACAATTGGAATATCTAGAGATGTTACACTAACTTAAATACTGTAGTATGATGTAACCTAATATACAGTAAAGTCCCAATGAGCAGGATTAGCAAATCGACAGCCTAAACCATGGACTTTGCACATACTGTAGGGATAATTTTAACATGTGCTGTAAATCTAGCATGAGCAAATGATAATGATTAGCTCACAGTGGTGGTATTCAGGATGGTGTCAGGGTCATCTCTGTCATCTGGGACCACATCTTCCACCAAACGTGGCACCGTTGGAGGGGCAGGAGCAGGGGAGAGAGGTGTCATGGCAACCTTCTTGGCCTTTGAGAAGAATCTAATGTGCACAGAAGATAATCTTAAGGGTGCACTAGACAACTTTACTCACTGCTACATTAAATTGAGGTCATTTTTGAAAAACTAATTAAAAAAACAAACACATAATGTAACATCAATGAACTGCATGTAGCACAATCAATTGCAAATTTCTTTATGAAAACAAATAAAAACAAAACAAAGAGGAAAACTGTCTATTGTTGAGATGATTCAAGCTGTTGCTGGAGGGTGGACTCATGTGATGCTGTTTAGGAGACCGTTTGTAATTTGATATTAAGTTTTTAATAGCAAACTGAGCAACTCCACAGTCTTAGTGGGGATGAACTCTCTGAACTGTTTTTTTTTATACCGAGAAGATGGATGAATTATTCCCATAATAATCTGCACCTTTAATACTAAGATTGTTACTCTTTTCTAAAAAGACACCACCTGCCACACTTACCCTTTTTTCTTTCCCTTTTCTGACATTGTGTCCTTCTCATTTTCCATAGAGATCTCCTTAGGTACAGACGGCTCCTTCTTTTCATCATCCTGCTCCTTGCGGCCGGCAGACTTCTTCAGAACTTCAAACTCTGAGTCGGGCTCCACCACTACCACGTCCTCCTCGGGTATGGTGAGGGAACGTGTGAGAGGGGTTGTGCCTGCCGTGATCTTGAAAGTCTCATGAAACTGGACAGGCATGCTAAGTCTGAGGAACATCATATCAGTATTGGCGTTCTGCGAGCCAAACGTCTTATGGGTCAGTTTTAGACAGGGGGCGCTGTCCACAGTCCCATCCACACGGGAGACCTGTGAGAGAACATGTTTCAAGATAAATAAATAATATGGTTTTAAAGTTCTAGCTTCATTAAACATAGAACGTGTCACTGAGTAATTACCTCAATATGATTGTGTTCGTTGGGTACAGGCACAAACTGGGGCAAACTTTTACTGAACCACATGGTAATGTCTCGCTTCATATTGATGGCAAAAGGTTCAAATCCTTCCTGCAGGCCACAGATGGCAAAGTATCGCAGGCTGCTCACATTTTGCCCAAGATTAATCCTTCCAACCTGAGACAGGCCCAGGGTGCACACTGGTATGAAACCTAAGGGGTAAAACCACAAGAATGTTATTGGTAAAATGTTTTTTTCAATTGCTTTAAAGTTGTGCTAATATCTTATATAAACTGTAAACGAGTTATGCCAAACAAGGTTTATGTCAAGAGACACTTCCTTTCGGTTACTGCTACTTATGCTGATCACAGAAGGTAAAATGACTCTTACCTTCCCCAATTTCAATGTCTTTGAACGCCATGTCCGAGCCTGAGTCACTGATCAACATTTCTCCATTGAGTGTGAACATGATGTTCATATCAGTCAGGTCAATCATACAACCAACTACATCACCAGACTGCCACTGGCGACCGAAGGGTTCATTGCCAACATGCCATCTTTGAGCCTGGAAATGGTTACAATAATTACATTATCTATACAATACTACTTCCAATTTCCATTCAAAAGATAAAAACAGAGACAGCATTGTCAGGTGAGCTCTTGTTATCTTTTCTGACTACTTAGACTTGGTTTCATGTCTATTTTCATCACTGAAGTGGTTTATTTATAAGCCCCACTTACAATTTAAGGCACATCACATATCAAAGTGTCTTCAAAATTCAGTATTTTTATTAGTGGGCAAAACTAAAGAGTGCATTTACTGGAAAGGATCCACATTTTATATTTACATATTAAAAAGGTTTTGGAAAGAAATGTACACAGCTTATGACCTATTTCGACATGGTATAATTTAAAACCGTACGATACCAGTACCCTTCAAGTGATTCCAAAACCAATGGAGTACTTAATTTTAAACCTTTTTTCTTTCTATTTCATTTAATACCCATCATGTGAATGGAAGTGTCTGAATGGCTGAACTGCCAAGTCCGTCAAATACACCGTGCTCAACTTCACCACACTACAGACTGTATGGGTTGTAGCTAACAATCCCATGTTGCATTAAATCGAGCTGGCTGCGAGCAAAACTATACAAATAGTCTGGGTACAAAATAGATCAAATGCAGGTATCATTTGACTGGAGAAGTTTCAATACCACTCGGTATTTTGGTCGATACCTTAAAAAGGTATTGAGTACCAATACCCAGCCCTAATTGATAAGCACTTGATTTTCCCAGTCGAAACTTGATTGCATCAGACTGACACTGATTTAACTAAGGTGAACCAAAGATGCAGACTGACCTTATTGCCGTTAAAGACGTAGGCCAGTTCATCTGCTCCCAGTTCAGTGTCAGAGCGGACACTCGGACGGGCCCAGCCCACTCTCATCTCCCCCGTGGTTACAGCCTCAAACTCAAAGTACCACTTTCCTTGGGTGATAGCGTACGACTTCTCTGCCCTGAAGATTCGTACCTTATCCCCGCGGGTGTTCTCGAGGCCATGGCCAGCTGCAGGCAAAGAGAGAAAAAATGACAAATAAAGATTAAGAAGTATGAAGACATTGGAGATGTCGTAGTTGGGGTTAAGGAATTTTGACATTGCTTGATATTCTGCATTTAATCAACAAATGTTGCCTTGATGTAAGCGGACTTACTGCTCTCCTGATCTGGAGGCTCAATGTTGTAGCCATAGCCAATGAGGGTGCGGACAGCGTTATTAACACTGTCTCGGTTGGTTTTCTTAGTTCTCTCGTCCAGCAGGTTGTAAGGTACCAGACGAGGGTTTCGCTTATTCATGATGTCCTGAGAAGCGTAACAGAATATGACTTGATATTTAAATAAAAAAAATAAAAAAGGGATCACTAGTTGTACATCTTATTTACAAAAAATCATTAAAACTTTGGAATTGCACCAGGGCTTAGCCTAAGTTGGATTATACCTTTGTGTAAATGGACATGGTCTCAAGATAGATCATTTGGTTAATAAAGGATTTATTATGAATTGTAAATGGATACCTGCACAATACTGTAGGTCCATCCTTGTCGTACCCGGTCCCTTGCCCAAACGTTATGCCCATTTTCTGCCAGTTTTTCCACAAGCTGGTTCTGATTTGGTGTCAGTTTGACATGGCTGAGGTCAAGGGGGGCAGGCTTGTATGCATTGGTCATCACATAGCTAGAGGACAGACAGAAGCTTATATTCAGATATTCTTAAAAGATAATGTAGACAGTTAGTTTATACAGCCAGAAATATCTTTGTCGCCATACGTCTTGGGCAGCTTGATCTTCTTGAGATTCTCCTCTGCTTTCTCGTCACCCATACCAACATGGCAACCCAGCGCCAGGAGAGTCCTGTGGGTTAACGACACAGGCATCAACAATCACATCCAAGGACATTAAAACCTCACTACCCTCTTACCCTCACATCTCTCAAACTGACACCTCTACAGAACCTTCATTACAAACTCACTTGAGAGTCTCGCCAGACATTTGCAGGTTGTAGTTCCTCTCTGGTTCAGGGAGACTCTGGAAGTCTACCAGACACGGATGGAGTTTCTTGTTGTCATCCCTGAACTGTGGAGGAAGATGACAGTAGGTTACTCACTAGTAAAAAAATAAATAATCACTAATTAAGTTATGCTTTGTTTGCCACAACAATCCCTTTCCTACACCAAGATTTATTTTAGCCTAAAAAGGGGGTGAATTCTTTTGCCTTTTAAACAGAGATATTTGAATCAATTGTTCTCATACTGTTTGTTATAACTGAAGACACTTATCAATAAAGATTTTAATTATGCTGGAATTTAAGTCCCTTTAAAAAAAAAGAAAATGATAAGTCACATATTGGGCCAATATTAAACAATGAACTACAGTCTAATGTCTATTATAAAATGAATACATACAGTAGTATTTTGAAATATTGCTCTCACATTACTGAAGAGCTCCAAATCCTTTAAATCTGAGGTTGTCAAATCAAAACTCCCATACTGTTGCATCTGTATTGCAGTGCTGACTCCATACTCACACTCCCATAGGTCCAGCCCTGCTCGATACGGGTGACAGCCCAGAGCTCGTGAATATTCTCTGCTAGCTTCTCTCGGATACGCTCCAAGTGGGGTGGTAACACGATCTATACAGCAAAGGAAAGTCAGCAAACACAGAGAAACTTATGCAGCAAATACATGATCAAATTCCGATTTTTAGGTTTGGGGCTTTTACCTGAACAGTGTCCACAGGGCAGGGGGTGAAGGAGGTGTGGGTGAGGGACTGCGTGGGACCCAACAGGTTGCGTACGCCATGGAAGTCGTGCTTGTACTCCTTGATGGGTTCAATACGCATCCTCTCTCTAGGCAACAGAGCCTCGTAGCACGGGGCATAGCCAGGCGGGGGCATGAACTTGAAGTCTCCATGACGACCGCCAAGGAGGAAACGAACCCTGAGGTGACAGAAACAGAGTCAGTCCAAATCTTTATTTATTTGACAGAGATCTTTATTTACTACTTAAATCCTGTACGGCAACACTGCCTTGATCTTTATAAGACTCACAATGAAGAAAACATTGATTTAATCTCTGTGCCAATTCCTGAGCCTGTGTTTTCCTCATTGCTCGCATCGGTCAATTTACCATTTGCCCCATCTCAGCACTGGGAGGGATCATTACACACAGCAACTGTAAAATCTCTTCTGAGTTACAAGACACTAGAGTTTAAAGGGATTATTTGAGAGATCATTTGTTTGTAGGTATTCATCATATTCTGCCAGCTGATTTTATCATTCTCTACGTGTACTACTACATTAGCAGGACACAAGCCTCCTAATAAACTGTTAACTCTGCCTCTGCACATGCCTAATTGCATTGCATAAATATTTGGTACATTAACTCACTGCTGTACTGCTTAAATTAGGACATTACCATGCAAATTGGTTGAATGTTGAATACATGAACCATCTTATTTTTATTTTGTACTTACTTGACTCCAGCAGAGAAGCTGATGACGGGGAAGAAGAGGCCGTCCACGTTGAAGTTTTCAAACATGCCCTGGACTGGGTGGCCGTTAATACGGAAAGAGATACTGGGCACGCTCAGATCCAGACAGCAGCTGACGACGTCGTCTGCAGCCAGGCTGTGTGCGCTGGGCGCAGCCACCTGGCGGGGGACGGTACCTGAACGGCACAGCGGAGAGCGAGGAAGTCATGTAACAAGACATACAGCATCACGGAAAATAGTATAGGAAATCAGTTGGGGGAACCATCTTACCTGACCATAGATTCAGTCCATCGTAGCCATAGGAGTAGAGGTCATCTCCCACACCGTTGCCTCCCCAGCCTTCTCCTCCTCCAGGGTAGGGGCTGTATCCCTCGGTCATAGCCCAGCCCACACGCAGGTGGCTGGCCTGCCCCGTCACAAAGGGTTCCACATAGTCTACCATCATCTCAAAGTACCATTTCTTATACTGCGTGGACCCCTCACATGTACCCAGGAAGATGTTGGGTCTTATACTGAGCGCACAAGAAGAAAAATATGAGTTAAAGAAAACTCTGACAAATGACAGCCTGTAGCTTCGGTATTGTAGAACAACTTAACAGCAGTTCAAGTACCTAGTGACATAGTTTACAATGTTGGTCTGCAGCAAGAGTTCACGACCCGGGAGCAGGTTTTCAGTGATGAGGTTCTGGTTGGACCTCACAGCTACACCATTACACACACAGAGAGAGCGCAAGACATCCAGGACCTAAAGGCAGGACGAGACAGACAATTCACACTGTCGTCCACTGGCTACAACTGCTATAGGAGTTCTATAACCAAGAAGTATTTTTTATGAGCCAAACATGCCCTCAGGATGCTATAACTTTCCAAATCACCACCTGCTAATGTGTCTGCATCTGCAGCTGGAGCCAATTAATTGCTGCCGGCTAATGTTACTTTCCCACCCCGTTCCTGGCAGTGAGAAAAGACAAACCTTGTGGTTTCTTCCATGCTTGTCCAGGAGAGAGATGATGGATTTAATGTGGTTCTCCTGGATGATGTTCAGAACCTCAGGGCTTTCAATCAGCACACAGTACAGCACTTCAAGAATACCTAAACATATAGAGAGGAGAAATATGATCAATTCTTAGCATTTTTGAACAGCAGTAACAGTTACTGCTTCAATAAGAGAAAATACTGCAGTAATAAAGCTAGTAAATTAAAACATAGCATTAATAAGAATATAGTTCAAAAATAAATAAAAAATGGCTTAAAAATCAATTACATAAAACACTTGCTAAGTGCAAAAAAGTTCACCCATTATCTATTCAGAGGAGATTTCCATTCAAATCCTGTTAAGTCTTCAGCATAGACATTTGGTGACACAGATCTTATGGCTAGGTTTAAGCTGTATCTAATAGTAGTCTACAGTAGCTCCAGCCAACCCTTACAACACAAGTCAATTCTAAAGGATCAACTCTAATTTGTGGTGATAGGTGAATAAGTGGGGTACATCTGATACCTGAAGAGGCCTCCAGACGGTCCAACTTGCTGACCAGCCAGTCCAGGTTGTCACAGAACAACGCGCAATTAGAGCGGTTTCCTCTGATTAGAGAAGCTGTTCAGTGGAGATACAGAGAGTGACATAATGTTACTTTATTTAATGCAGATGGCATTCAATGTGTACTTTAAGTTTATGGTGATTTATTTACCCAGCAGCTCATAAAGAAGGTTGACAATCTCCTTCCAGGACTCTGCAGCTTCCTCCCCGGCAAATTCAGAAAAGTGTGCAGCCGTGTTGTACACATTCAGGCGGTCGATGCACTCCAGCACGATGGTGATCATTCCCTAAGAAAAAAAAAAAGACAAACACATGGGCGACAAGAAAGGTTACACATACATCATTGTTATATGTATTTCATTGATGTTGCTTTTGGTGGCAGTATTGCGGCTTTGTTAGAATTAGGGTTAATTATTAAGGTGAATTAAAAGATGGGGTTAGGCATGATCCTGTGATGGTTCAGATTAGGGTTAAACGCTGCATTATGTCAATTAGGGTCCTCACAATTCTAGCCATACAGTATGTGTGCACTCATCTTCCATCTAGGTGCAAGAACTGTAGAATCTAGGCACTTTAAGACTGGGATTTTGGAAGTTGGGGAAGTTAACGTTACAGGTTAAGGTTTTGGTAAGGGTTGGATTTAGATATGTAGGTTAGGGTACCTGTGGTGGAGGTTATGGTAAGCCTCCAGGGAATACATGTAAGTTATCACAATGTCCACAATGTGATAAAAACAAGTATAAGTGTTTGTGATGTTATAGTAAAAATAAAAAAAAGTTAACAAAACTGCATGAGGCCATAAAAGTCCTCAATGGTGTCAAAAGTGCAAGTTCCCCTTTGCATTGTGAATATATTTTAGTTATAGGACCAGACAGTAAAAATCAATAGATATGGGAAGTCTGAAGGTGTGTGAGACTTTGCAGGCAGCATGCAGATTACCTCCTCTTGGAAGAGGTTCTGTCGGTTGCGGAGGGAGCGAAGTTTGGTCTGCTTCTCTTCGTGCTCCAGTTCCTCCTCGGGAGGACGAAAGTAGAAGATGAGATCCTGAAGAGACAGGATGACCCCCTCCAGAGGAAGCGATGCAGCCCCTGGTGACTTGTTCTTTGCATTCAGAGAGTCCAAACCCCTGGAAGAACACAAGTTAGCAACAAATGTAAGACCTTTTTTTTTTAAACATATCCCTATTCAAAGTTTGCATATTTCAGATTAAGATATGGTCACATTAAAATGCTGTGAATACCATAAACAAATGAGAGCATACTGAAGATGTCAGGTAAGGTCTAGCTCATGCCAGTAAGAATGTTCTATGAAGATTACTGCATCCTGCCATAAAGAGGAATTTTCTACTCATCCCCCCCACATTTTAAAATGTATATACTTACTTGTTGAACTGCCTGAAGAGGCCCATAGTGCTGAAAATCATTCGAGCAGCCTGAGACTCTTCAGTTTGGGAGCGGGACACAGTTAGGGCATCGTCCATGTGACCCTCCTGGTGCAGAATGACCTGGGGACATGGACAACATAAATTACAAATGGTATCCCCCAGTTCTCTCTGTCCTGCTCCAGCGTGGTCTGTTTCAGGTGGCTGTGTCATTTAACAGCTATACAAGTGTGTTTATATTGTGAGAGTTTAAGAGAGAGTTTTATCTCATATATCCCATAGATGTAAACTTAACTCTTACTTATCCCCCAGTATTATAAATGTTGTGTATCATTATGTATGACTTTTACAAATCATTAAACCACACAGAGCTTCAGCCGAGCAATCTCAAAGACAAATAAATGTTCCATGAAAACACTTATGGCAACAAGGTGTTAGCAATGGTAGCAATATACATTTTTTGTGTCCATCAGGATTAATTATTTGAATAGGAGTCTGGACGTGACCATTGCAACAATACCATTGCATACATAATCAGCACTGACTCAGCTTTTGCTGCAATATTAAAGATTATTAAAATTAAATTATAAGGCGTTTTTGGCCTTTATTTGATAGGTTAGCTGAAGATAGGAAAGGGGGGGAGAGAGAGGGGGAATGACATGCAGCAAAAGGGCCGCGGGTCAGACTTGAATCCGCAGTAAGTATATGGGGGGCACTCTCATCCAGGTGAGATACTGGGGCACCCCTTGGTGCCATAATAGAACAGTTTCTATCTTATTTTGATCCCCAGAGTAGATCCTAACCCTTCTCTTCATCATTCCCAAACGGGCAGCTTTGGCATCCAGGGCGGCATATGTGAGCCACAGGCCTGTGGACACATGCTGGACGAAGCACATGGACTCCCCATACTTTATCTCTGGAATGCCCATCCCCTCGACATCACGCTTTGGAGCCACCTCCACCTTATCCTGCTCAGGAGAACCAGGAGGAAAAGAGGGGCAGGAGGAAATAATAGAGAGGTCGATGAGAGAAGAAATTACATCATAACAACACATGAACAGAAACCAACGGCAAGAGTCCAGAGAAACTAAAAGTGTTCATTCTGACCTTTGAAGCACGGAAGCAGAAAGCAGAAAGTTTGGTGTTGGCCTTCTCTGGGTCAACCACCAACAGACCCTTCTCCTCATCCATACACAGGTACCTGCCTGTGGTGATGTGGCGAATACGGAAAGACTGCCCCCACTTCATGTGGCCACCACTCCAGCTGCCGGAAGAAAATGGGGGGAAAAAAAGTTAATCAAAAAGCCAAAATGTCTTTCAATTAATGTTATATCATTATCAGGTTTGTTGTTAAAAACTTTGTCCTTGTGACCTGGAGGTTTACTAGTAACCACTACATACATGTAATCACTTTGATTGTCGTTGGGGACTTGTGTTGTCATCCTCTTCTCCCTTTTCTCACATTTGCTATTTTTATTTTCCAACAGGTAACTAACTGCTAACTAAATAAAGGCAAAATGTTGAAGAAATAATAACAATGCTTATGTTTACACAGTTTCAACAACTATATGGGGGGGGGGGGATATGCTCAACAAGCATATCTGGCACACAGTTTCATTTCTTCGGTAAATGCACTGAGGGGACAATTACCAGATTCTGAGAGGCTCCAACCTCCACAGGGATCGAGCCTGACTGCACACAGCACCGCCTTCATAGTGAGCCATCCTGTAGCAGAGTCAGGGCAGAGACACGTATAATCATATGGTGTCAGATTAACAGGATATTATGCTGCTCAGAATCACTATGCATCCTCTTCCTCTCACCTGCGCTTATCTTCTCCTTCCTCCGGTGTAGAGATGGCCAGACACTCGTCCATGTGGCCGTGGAACAGCCTGAGAACGTGACCTCCTGTCAGAAACCCTGAGAGGAGGAATACACACAACAAGGAGTGTGTGAGTGTCTCTTTATGTTATGTTAAATGTAAGCTCACAGTTAATATAACCATAAAACACGTAGATTGTCTACATATATGTGTCCAGGCTTCAAAATTAGCACCATCCACTAGCCAAATGCTGGTAAAATATGCAAGCGGCTGGTAGATTTGCTTCACTCACCGGCCAAAAAAAACTATGGTAATTTAATGCGTGGCTGGTAAAATTTGAACATTCACTAGCCATTTGGCTGGTAAACGAAAAAGTTAATTTTGAACCCTGTATGTGTGTATATGTGTACATGTGTCTATATGAATTGCTTGGGATGCACAGCATTGGTGGCTGTAGAGCAAAATGTGTAAAGCAGGTTTGTACCCTCAGCTAGTTCACATCCGGAACTAATTGGATTCATGTTCCACAGAGTCTGCATGAAGGAGGCATCCACCATCAGATCCCCACTGGCGTAGGACAGGTGCTGAGGACAGAGGACAAGATCGAGTTCAGCACAGCTTATGCATGTCTAAATCTTCGACGGCGGACAGCGTATGATGGGTCTTACCAGGTATCTCTCAGAGGACACACTGACAAGGATTAGGTCGTCACCCACCCTGACCTTTTCACCTTCTGACCTTTGCTTGGAGGCTGGATGAATGGTCCACCAACATGCCTCACCTGCAAGAAGAAGCGCAACCTAAGTTTCCCCACAAAGATTGAGACTTGACACTGATATGTTCACTCCAAGTATATTGAAACAAAAACCCTGTCTGTTCACCTATAACATACTGCTCCCTTACAGTAACCATTACAATCTTTCTATTTGTCAGCCAAACTGCAAAGTCAAATAAAAGCACTGCAATAGAAGATATGCACTGCTGACTCCATTAATGTCAATAGTTCGAGATGGCCAACTTAGCAAAATTCAAAAACCTTATTAGACTCTCAAATTAAATAACAATTAACAATACTACTTGAGGATAATGAGTTTCAGTAATCAGTTAAATGCAGGCTTAGAAAAATAATTTCCATGTTTGGTTTTACCAGTGGAATCCTCTTGTAAGCCCACGTCAAAGGCCAGCTTGTCCGTGAGTGACCGAGATGTAGTCAAACAGCTCAGGTACTGGGGGGAGAAAGTTTTTATTCGGGACATGACCACAACTTTGCCAAAATGCAGATAGAAATTTGGCTGTAAACTACAGTAAAGAAACTGGAATCAATTAGTCCTCAATTAATCCTTTCTTCAATTAGTTTATCATTTAAAAATGCTTCATTATTTTCTTTACAACAACTTTGGATGCAGTCTTACCATGCCTGAGTGGTAGTGTCTCAGAAGGATGGCATGACCGTACAGTAAGGTACGATGACCTCCACCTTGGGACGACTGGAGGGGAAGAAGATAGAGATATTTAACAGACCAGCATGTAAACACCCACTACACATTTCAACTATACCTTGATCAGACAGGGAGGGAAAAAAGGACATATTTCAGAAGCTCCAGAGGTCATAGGAGCCCATTATTAAGAGTCCAAACTGTCAATAACTGTAATCACAACACATCAACAACTTACACGGACACTGTTTGTTTAACTGTATTTTATAAAATTCTATCGAGTATGTAGGACCATATGTTGAATTTGACATTGCTGTATATAAATATTACTGATGCATATGATTAGTAAACATAGACTGTTGAGTCCAAGTATATCCTCTGGGGACCAATAAAACGATTCTACTTTCGTTTTTATTTTAGTACCTCCGTACAGGAAAGAATAGAATTGGACGGATGGCAAAGTGAATGTAAACAATTGTGGCAATTAACAACTTGAGCGTGTGTGATAGGTTTATCATTGTATTCTTGAACAACACAAAAGTAATTTGTAGGCAATAATAATTAACAGCTCCGCATCACGAAACAATGACTTTTTCCCAAAACAAATACTGTACAGAACATGTTGGGGTCTATTCTTATGCAAATACAAGAAAGTAACAACAGGAACATCAATAACAAAGCAGTGTAGAGATATTGCTGAAACTGGGACAATGCTATGCTATAAATCATAATTCTCATAGACGGTATCACAATGATGTGACTGACAAAGCGAAACAAATTCAAGACTTTGAATCCAGTCACCCTCGATTATAATCTCATACAAAAGGCAAACATGACATTGATCCATCCTACCATATCGCAACATCCAGCAAGGATGCAATAAGAAAACACAATTATTGCAACAGTTATATATATATAGATTAGCCAAAACAACCATTTAGTCCAACCAACAGGAAGATAATGCTAAGCCTTTATGTAGGGTTAAGCACCCATGATCCACAAGAATGAGTCAGGGGCAGGTATGTCAAGTGGTAGCACTATATCATTAGCCCTTGTCTGCATTAGCGCTAGGCTTGGTTAGGACAGGTGGTGGTGTGTGATTTTGTGGTTGTGTGTGTATATGTGTGAGTTAAGAGTGAGATAGGCCTGTCCAGAGCTCTGGGGGTGTCCGGTTTCCCCATCCACCCCTGACAGAGGTGGGTGGGACGGGACCCTCCACTGGGCTTTATGCCCCTGCTATTTTCATCCTCCTGCTCACCATTAGAAAGGCGTGGCTCATCCACATCTTCCAAGTCCTGTGAAGCTGGGAACTGACCAAACTAGCCACAATAATGCAACCAATAAAATGCTGCAAATAGAGAGCCTCTCTTAGGTGCTATCATCAGCCAGACACGGTTTCTTTCATCTATCTTTAAAAAAAAAAAAAAAAAAAAGATGAAAAATGGGGTTTTCTGTCCACATTCTCAGCTAAATCTGTCTCTACTATTGTACATCCTAGCTGACGTATTGATTGCATAATTGTGACTATGGTTTACAGGAGCTGTAGTTAAATGTTAAAATATTCGTTATTTCATCTTGATTTTAACAACACGGTGCTTAAAGAGTATGGTCAAAAAGCACATTAACATGCTTTTCAAGCAATTAAAGAAATATTGGAAAATAGTTGAGAACTGAAAACCTAGATTACTAGATGGCTGCAAAAATCTGAATTATGTTATATTAACTATGTGTTTCAAGTTCTCCAATGGAAAAGAAAAATACACCGACAAACAACAAAGTTTTAGCCATGCAGCCAACTTTTATATATTGCATGGATTTCCATTGACGTTTTTAAAGTAAGTTAAGTTAGATGAGGCTTGTCTAATTAGTCATTGTTTTGCAGCAGTGTAAAAACAAGTTCTGTATAAAAAGGGGACCAGAAATTCGCTTGACGCCATCAAAGACTAACAAAGACCAATGCGCTGAAACAAAAAGAACATCAAGCAAGGTGAGGTAGCGTAATATGTATGACACAAGCATGAGGATTGATGTGCTGGTGATATTTCTGCATGAAATGCAAATGAATGATGCATTGTGACACCTTGCTAGATCTGCTGCTATTGTAGGGTAGATAACTCATACGTAACAGATCAGATACAGGTGTACTAATGAAAAAAGTACATAGAATAATGTTCACTACAACCTTTACTGTAGATTTTAATCTGCAGATTCAGCCAATTTTAAATCAAATGTTTAGATAACGCTTTTTTTATTTGACCAGTTTTTTGTATCATCATACAAGCTGAATCTAAAGACGATGGACTTGTTTACTTGGACCCCCATCAGTTACTGTAGCTAGAAATGAATGACAGGTGTACAGAGTGATCACCACCTCAGGGTGAGGGGCTAAACAGATATGAATCGAGATGTGTGAATGATACAGCACTATTTCATTCAACAGGACACCCAGTGGGCAACAGGACAGGAACGAGGACAGTTGCCAGGTTGGTTGGGACACACGTGACAGGAAAAAAAAGACATATTAACAGACATACCCATTGGTCCAAATCGACTGCCTGCTTGGCAGAGAGCAAGAAGGGAAGGGGAGGGGGTGTCAGATTACAAGTAAAAAAAAAAGAAAAATCATAATAAAATAAAAGCAAAGAATAAGTCCATCTATGGTGCTCACACATAAACTGAAAGATCATGAGGTTCAGCTTGCTTTATGACGGACAAACAGGAGTTTTGCATTTGTGTTTAAAGGCCCAATCTGCGGAACCTGATATCGAACCTGATATCGAACCTGATATCAAACCGAAATCTTCTAATACATGGACTGACATGTTGGTGCTGTTACAGGTTTCAGCTAGGGGTGGAGGGGGAAAAAATCATAATATCGCAATATTTTCCGTGGCAATACTGTATCGATACACAGACGTCAAGGATCTATTATTATAGATTTTGTGGTCAGTTTGTCTGCTTGACAATCCCATTTTGCAGCAATAAAATTGAAGTGAGACAAACAAACAGAGAAATGTATCCTTTTAGATAAAACAGATGTTGACAAAGTTTCCTTTTGGGGACATCATTTGAAATTAGGAAAAATTTGAAGGAAAAAAGGTAATAAATTGCAATATGTCGCAGAGTATTGCAATATGTTTCAAATCGCAATAATATCGTATTGTGACAGAAGTATCGTGATGATATGGTATTGTGAGGCCTCTGGTGAGTCCCACCCCTAGTTTCAGCACTGTTAGTAAATACAATGATAAAAACAAAATCAGTTGATCGAACACATAAAACCTGTATTCATTATCTATAAAGCGACGTGCTGTATATTAGGGCTGGGACCATATGTTTTTGTTCCGATTCGATTATTTCACGATACATGGGTGCCGATTCGATTCGTATTGCGAGTTTCATTTACTGCGATTCTAGAAGTATTGCGATTCGATAGTATTGAGTATTGCAATTTTCTTTTCCCTCAACAAAAAACAAAAGAATGAATAATACACTTACTCTCACTTACACTAGAGACAATATATCATAAGACATTTCTGAAAACTAATTGTTTTCTAAAAAGAATGCACGTCACATGTCAGTCAGTCAGTCTGACATTTCATTCATTTGTAAAGAAGAACATAACATGGATTTTCTGCATTTTCTGCTTTCGCTCTGTAAAAAATAAGTTAAAAATAACGATTCTGGTGGAAAGAATAGATTTTAAAAATCGTTGCCAAAAAAAAGCCCACCCCTACTGTATACTGTATGTATACCTTCTATATGCAATATATTATAATAATAGTGGAAGGAAAAATATGAGCTTTATAGCTGGGGTAAACGGATTAAAGATGCTTCAAAATTATCTTTAGGAAATATATTTGGTTGCCATATTACCACGGTGACATGAGTGGTTCAATAACAAATTCATATATCTGAGTCCAAAACAGAAAGATCTGGTTCCTTTTTAGCCATTTATACTGTATGTATATGTTATTAGACAGCAAGCTGATCAGAGGGTTTTGTTGAGAGTTCCACAAGAGTTCAAAACTGCCAACTTCACAATGAGGACAGGACCTCCGAGATGCAGCTGTTGTCAGGAAATTGATCTAAAATGTGGGCTGGATTTGGGCAAATTTGTCAACAAAATCACATTATATATCTGGAATCTACATCCATGTCCTGTGACAGACAGAGGGACAGGAGATAGCTGTAGTAGAATACATTGTAAAAAAAAAAAAATGACATACATTTTCATCAGTCAGAAATATACTTTCTACCAAAGTATATTTCTCTATTTGTCAGTCATGAGCCAAATTCCTCTAAAGCACCTACTCAATCTCTCACATCTCATCCCCTTTTCATATATTCCTCTTCCTATTATTCATTTCTTTATTCCTGTTTTTGAGTCCTACCTCGGTCATCTCCACCCTGTTGGCCAACATCTCCTGCAGAGCGCGGACCGACAGGGACTGCTCCAGAATGAAGGCACTTATGGCCAGGTCCGGGGGCACATTCTGCACAACATATAAACAGCACAGAGGACAAACAAAGTTGATAGAAAAAAAACAGGTAAAATACAGTACAGGACAAAAAAAAGGCAGGAAGGGTACCAGCATCTTACCTGAGCATTGGATGTGGTTTCCAAGTAGCAGAGACGGTTCCCGAAGCCCTCGCAGCACAGACATAGCTTTATCTGCTGCTCCTTCAGGACGGAGGCAGTGCACTGCAGACAGACCTGGTCATCCTGCAGCCAATACACAAACAAACACTTTTATTCACTGGCCTTTCATTTTTAGGACATATTTTTTTATGGCCCACTACTAGATCAACTAAACACTTATTTCCCTTAGATTTGTGATACGCCTGCTTTTTCATATTTTAGTACACATTGTTTTGTGTTTTTATAGCACTTCTCAAATAAAACTGACTTGGCTTGACATTTGGTGCAAGCATTGTTGTGTACTGACTTTTATTGACTAAAGTGGCATGCCTTGTAAGGAGTGCAGAAAAGGAAAACTTGCCTACAGCACATTATAGAAAAAATATGGTAAAATAAAAATAGGTAGTGGCTGTACCATACACAATGACTGAAAATGTGCAACTCTAGGAGGCATTTTCATATGTTGCTCTTTGTTTTCAAATGCATGTACTTTAACTAACCTTTACAGTTATAAAACAGCCTTTAGTTCTATTTAGATAATCATACTCACTTAGACACACTCAACATCCTTTTTTTATCGTGCCTGTCACTTTTAAAGAAAGTGGGAGACATGCTTTTAAATTTAAATTTAATCAGCAAACTCACTTTAGTTGTTTATTTCTGTCAACGTTATGTCAAGAAAAGAGCTTAGACAGACATGATGCTCACTGTGATGGATTACACAAATAAAGCAAGTTTTAAGAGTCAGAATTGAATGGCTGCCTTTAAATGGCCAGTTGACAATACTACAAACAGCTTCTCTCAGTGAGGGCCTGCACAATGGACACGCAACTCGGTTCCACAAGCAGAATGCTAACAGACAGTAATTTGTTGCTCCTCGTCAAAGCCTGAACCCTCCAGAGACCGGTGTAAATACGGCGATAAACACCCCCTCCCCTCTGAAGCCCACACCTGACACTCAACATTCTCAGCTGCTCCTTCGACTCAGTTATCACGCATGTGGATCTATCACTTAACCTGACTAATATTCCTCTCTACAGTTCTTGACAGATACCTGACTTTTCTCTCCTTTCACCTAACAACTAATGAATCATTCTGTCTTCTCGTTCTTGACCTGTTTGCTGTCTTGCCCTGGTGATTAAGCACCACCGATGTGCCATGACTTATAGTGTGTAGGAGAATAGGCAGGCACTTGAAAGCGAGGCCGAGGGCAGCACAGGAGTTTGCATGTCTATGTTTATGGCACACAGCCGGAAAATGGAAAGTGATGTAGATCTGTGACCTCATAAAATCTACTCTCCTCTCTTATACCCACAGGCCTCTAGTGTTTCTTTTGGCTGAAGAGTGTCCCCTCTTCCTTTTGGCTGGGCTATCATCTATCTCTCCTCAGCCTTGAAATGTCTCCTCTGTCCTGTCCTCGTGTTCCCTGCTCTGCACTCTGGAAAGTGGAGCAACGTGGCCTCTCTCCTTCACTGCAGACATGAGCAACACCACGCGAAATGCAACTCAAGTGTTACTAAAACTGTACATGGACCATACAAACAGGACTTTTGAGCAAAATCTGTAAATCTCAGGAGGTATTGTGCAAAAGAGAGATCAAGTGATCAATCGTGTTAAAACAAAGTGTTGAAGAATTCTATTTTGCCCACCTCCCTCGTATGCCAACAATACCTACCACTCACTCAACTTCACAGCTGAGTTTGAGAGCAGTAGCTATGTGCACCAAGACAACATGGATCTTTGTTTATCAAGACTGAATATAAATCACAACTATTCTGAGAGCAGGTATCGCCGCAGAGAAGTTGTAAGGTCACAGAAATAGCTCAGCTAAACTGGGCTGAGGAAGAAGGGTAAAATGGGCTAAATTGGCCATGTTTTGAGGACAGTGCGAAGGGACTCAGACTGCAGTCCCCATTAAGGAGATAGGGCTGAGCTTGTGGGTGTCTAAAAGCAGACTGAAGTAACCGAGTGACTCATTGCTCTGAGACAAGATGTGCGATCGGATGACAGCCGACAGATGACAGGATATATGCTCCAATGTTATACAGCAGTCCTACCCAGTGGCTTCCATCTATTTCTACAGCCACAGTCTCACATGGCAGATTTACTCTGCTTCAATCACTCTAGCTCTGAAGGCAAAAAGGCAGAGGACCTGAAGGAGGACTGTTAAGAGATCAGGGGTTCAGGTGCTAAACAGGCCCAGAGCCTTGGCCTCAAAGTTGCAGACAATAAGTGATCTAATTTCTTTAGCAATTTTTCATGCAAAACATTGTGTAAACATGTTCTTGAAAGTGCTATACAAATATAAGCTATTATTATTATAAAAATATGTGATCTGAACTTTGATGAACTGCTTAACAAATTGAAAATCCTCCCGGTAAGTGACCGTGGAGCATTTGTGGGAAGCAATTAATATAATAGCATAGGACATTTTATGGGTCTGTGATCATACAACAAATTAGAATCAAAGTAAAAAAAGCCAAGGACCCAACCTTTCATTCTTCAAATGAACAGAATTGATTCTAAAATTACAGACTTAACCAGTTAAGTATGATATTAAGAAAGACCCTTGAGAAAAAGGTTGGTTGCCTGCCAAACTGGCCGGTGGAGCAGATAAACACAAGCTTCAGCCAGTATTTGCCAGCACTTTGCTGGTACATGGCTGGTTATTCCACCCTGAGCATAAGGCACTCAACTTATAATAGAACTCTGTCAAGTGCATCAGCCACTGTAGAGCTGTGTCCTTCCTTCACACTGTGTGAACCACTTCCAATATATACCATGTGAAAAGCTGACTTAGATACAACACAAACCTCTGGGCTTAACTCAGCCTCATATTAATAGAGGCAGCTTTCAGGATTTGAAGGATGTGCACCTGACACTGTATTGTAAGCCAACCACAAATCCTGATTATTTATTAGTCTCATTAAATGACCGTATCTGAGACAAGACAGGTAGACAGCCACCTGATCTACTGATCATAAACCTGAACAGTGGGCAAAGACATGTACATGAAACACATTTGATGCCCCATCAACATGGTGGGTATAGGGTTGCAGCCTAACCATGTTTGGACTTGGCGGCTGAAGCATCCGGGCTATGTGGGTGTTAGGGGTCAGAGGGAGTGGTAGAGACAATTGGATGTAAACTGACAGACAGTTACACAAACAAACACACACACACTACTGTGCTCAAATAAGAGGTGTGTAATGCAGCAGAGATTTACAGTCGGAGGCACAGATAGCGCCTGAAAGCAGACACCTTTGTGTATTCTCTAGGGCCGTCTGTTGGTGCACATGCAGACATAGGGTAGCCAGGGTTCCCCAGACAAGCAGGCACGCTGCCTGCCCCACACAGGAAGCAAACAGATGCAAAATGGTGAGAGATATCCACTCCCACTGATCCTCTCATGTGTAATTATACATCTTTTCATCGTTTATCATGTGAAGCACTTTGTGACTTTGTATGTAAAAGGTGCTACATCAAAT